>NC_057813.1:97834647-98134647 GCF_018294505.1 Triticum aestivum | reverse complement strand
AGCGCATCTTGAAGACGCTTTTGCAAGGTGGATATCATTACATCAACATTACATAATAGATGGGGATACATACAAGGCATACAATGCCACATGATTACAACATCACAATACATGAGAGAGTCATCCGACTACGGATGAAACACAAACAGAAACTCAAACGACATCCACCCTGCTAGCCCAGGCTGCCGACCTGGAACCTATCCCCTGAGTGAAGAAGAAGCAGAATAAGAACTCCAAAACAAGTAAACATCGCTCTCGTGTCATTATCATCACAAAACCTGTACCTGCAACTGTTGTTGTAGTAATCTGTGAGCCACGAGGACTCAGCAATCCCATTACCATGGGTATCAAGACTAGCAAAGCTTAATGGGAAAGGAAGGGGTAAAGTGGTGAGGTTGTAGCAGCGACTAAGCATGATATGGTGGCTAACATACGCAAATGAGAGCGAGAAGAGAGCAAACGGAACGGTCGTGAAGCTAGCAATGATCAAGAAGTGATCCTGAACTCCTACTTACGTCAAACATAACCCAAAAACCGTGTTGACTTCCTGGACTCCTCCGAAAAGAGACAATCACGGCTACACACGCGGTTGATGCGTTTTAATTCGAATCAGGTGTCAAGTTATCTACAACCGGACATTAACAAATTCCCATCTGCCCATAACCGCGGGCACGGCTTTCGAAAGTTTATACCCTGCAGGGGTGTCCTAACTTAGCCCATGATAAGCTCTCGCGATCAACGAACAATATACCTTCTCCCAGGAAGACCCGATCAGACTCGGAATCCCGGTTTACAAGACATTTCGACAATGGTAAAACAAGACCAGCAAGACCGCCCGATGCGCCGACAATCCCGATAGGAGCTGCACATATCTCGTTCTCAGGGCAACACCGGATGAGACAGGCTACGAGTAAAACCAGACTTTGAGTTTACCCGAGGTGGCCCCGCAGGCGGCTCGGTTTGGACCAACACTTAGACAAGCATTGGCCCGGGGGGGGCTAAAATAAAGATGACCCTCGGGTTGGCCAACCCAAGGGAAGGGTATAGGTGGTGGTGAGGCAAATCGTAAAATCAAGGTTGGGCCTTGCTGGAGGAGTTTTATTCAAAGCGAACTGTCAAGGGGGTCCCATAAATCACCCAACCGCGTAAGGAACGCAAAATCCGGGAACATAATACCGATATGACGAAAACTAGGGTGGCAAGAGTGGAACAAAACACCAGGCATAAGGTTGAGTCTTCCACCCTTTATCAAGTATATAGATGCATTAATTAAATAAGAGATATTGTGATATCCCAACATCATCATGTTCATAATGGAGCAATCTTCAACTTCACCTGCAACTAGCAACGCTATAGGAGGGGCTGAGCAAAAGCGGTAACATAGCCAAGCAATGGTTTGCTAGGAAGGGTGTAAAGGTTAGAGGCTGACATGGCAATTTGGGAGGCTTGAAGAGCAATAGATAGGTAGCGCAGCAAAGCGATAGAATGAAGCAACTAGCATAGCAATGATAGTAGTGAGATCCAGGGTAGCGGCCATCTTGCCTGAAATCCCGCAAGGAAGAAGAACGAGTCCATGAAGAAGATGAAGCCACGAAGATGAACCAAGCGTAGACGAACGAATCCTCACGATCGCAACGAAACGGGAACTATCGAGAAGAAGCACACAACATGGTAAACACACCACACATGAACAAGGCAAGATGCTCAACCAAGTATGATGCAAGGCAAGACTACATGAAGTTACTCATGGCAAGAGATGATGTAAACAAGAACAACACATCAAGGCAAGTTTAAATGAGGCCGGGAACAACATATAACAATTCTGGTAAGTCCTCATATGCAAGTTTTGAAATTGATCCAGATCTGAATAAACCTTATGTTCAAGTTGTTAAACCGCAAGTTAAAATGCACCAAGGTGATCTACACGAGATTCTAGTCAAGTTACATATAAAGTTCATTTAATTCGGAGCTACGACCTAGAAGATATGAGCAAAACAAGTTAAACATGGCATTGATGCAAAAAGCAACCAAACATCAAGAAAACACCTCAAAACAAGGATGCAACATGATAATATGAAGCTACATGCAAAATCAAGTAAGTTTCATATAGAGCACACTCAACACGGAGCAACAGTTCAACACACACACATGAAACAAGATATAATAACAATCTGTCCTAAACAGCAACTAGGCATCTTGCAAGCATCAAAACATGCTACAGCACCTCAAAATAAAAACAAAAGGCATGGACATGATGTACAGGTAAAGCATAACAAAACATGAACACTGAGCTATCTCCAGAAATCACTAGAACATACTCAAAAAGACATGGCAAGATTGCAAGTAATAACAGTTTCAGACTTAGCAGAAATAACATCAGGTTGCAATGTTTAGAGCTATCAAACAACATGTTACAGGAACTTAACATGGCAAATAAAGGCATGGCATGATACTACTAAATTCATAGAACAAAAGTACTTTACTGACCATGAGCCAAAAAGGATCAGAAGATATGATGGAACCCATGTAAACATGGCAAATGATATGACAGATTCAAACATGGAAGGAACAACAATAAGTAGGCATGTTGGTGAGCTTGCACCACTCACCACAGATCAATACATGGCATGATAAGGCAACCAACAGTAAGAAGACATGTTTATGAAGCTAAGCATGGCAAGAGCAAGTTCATAGGGTGCATGGATCACTAGCAAAGCTCATGGAAAAACTGAACTTAATGTTAACAAGATGATAGCAACATTATTTAGCAAGTTTGGAGCATGATAACAACAAGCTAAAGCAGGATATAAATGCAACCAGGGGCATGAATGGATAGAGCATGACATTTATAACAAACATACTTAGTGAACATCTCCAGATTATGCATAGAATTACTTTTAGCAGCAGGTTTATATAGCATCACAAAAATATGTGGCATACACCCCTGTAAAGATGGTATGATGTAGTACAAAACACATGTAGAGCTCATGCTCATAGGAGGCACACATTAAACATGGCAAAAATGACAAATGAGAATGTTCTGTTAACAGACGGCAGACAACATCATATAGCACTCTTGCAACGATGATTCAGGCATCTAGATGAACTCAAACGAACATAGCACAATGGAACAAAATGTAGAGCATCTCATGACGAACATTTGGACATATTACACGCACAAAACGGAGTATTATGCATGGAGTTATGATGCGATGAACAGGGCAACATTATGCAAAAATATTTCGGGACTTAGGCAAAAATATACCTCCCATATATAGATATAGGGTTTCCAGGCGCGCGAAACGGGGTTCGCCGGAGTTGGGGAAGGTGACCGGAGGAGGGTCCGGCGAGGCAGGGAGATGGCTGGGGAGGTCGAGGACGACCGGGCCGGACGTGGCTCCAGCGAAGGAGCGCGGGAACCGAGGCGGCGACATGGGCAACGGTGCGGGGCGGCGACCACGGCCGCGGGCTGGAACCGGCCTGGCGGCATGGAGGCGGGCCGGCGAAGGGCGGCGGGGTCGACGGAGAAGTCGCGCGCGGCGGCGGCGTGACTCAGCAACGGCCGGCGGGCGGAGGGGGCGGCGACCGGGGATACGTCGGCGAGGGACGAGGCCCGGCGAGGTCGGTCCGGCAGCGCACCGGCGGCGGCGCAGGCAGCGCACGGGCGCGAGCCGGCACGGGCGGCGGCTATGGGTCGGGAGGGCCGCAGTCGGGCCGAGCGGGCCGGCGGCGGCGGGGACGCGGGGGGGCGGCGTGCGGGACAGGTGGCGACACGGGATTCGCCGGGGCGGGCGGCGCGGACGTGTCCGGCGGGATTGGACACGTCCGGCGGCGCGGAGGGAAGAAGGCTAGGGTTTCGGGGGGGATTCATCCGCGAATTTGGACGGGGAGGGCATATTTATAGATTCTGGGAGCTAGGAGAGTCCAAATGAGGAGCAGTTTTGGGCCAGCGATCGTGATCGAACGGAGGAGAACATGGAGGGGGTTAGGATGGGTTTTGGGCCACTTTAGAGGGGTGTTGGGCTGCAAAACAAAAGGGGCTTTGCGGGCTACACGGTTAACCGTTGGGGCATCAAACGGACTCCAAATGGCACAAAACTTGACAGGCGGTCTACCGGTAGTATACCAAGGCCACTTGGCAAGCCTCGGTCCATTCCGAGAATGTTTAACACCCGCTCACAACGAGAGACAAAAGGGGGACACCGGAGGGCATAGGAGTGCCGGATTGCAAAACGGACAACGGGGAAAATGCTCGGATGCAAGAAACGAACACGTATGCAAAATGAAATGCACATGATGACATGGGAATATGCAACAAACAAGAAAATGACATGGCAACGACGGCTAATAACTGGCAGACACCTAGCGCATCGAATCCGGGGTGTTACAAAGTAGTAGCAGCTTCAAGCTGATCAAGACCTGCTGACAGATAGATGGACAGAAGTCCTGGAAGCCGAGGAATATGGACTCGAGCGCCACATGGCGGACCGGCCGCCTCGAGGTCGGGATAAAACAGCATATCAGCCCGAATGCCAGCCCGCACCCCCGCGCCAGTTTACTACGGCCCGGGGCAATACTCAGGACCTGCGCGATAAACTAGATAACGCCGCAGGACAACCAAGATCGATCTACGGATCACGGGGGCGCGCCGCAACACATGACGATGACCGTCATACCAGATACACTAACAGCAAATCCGGCCGAGCCGAATATAACCAGTCAGATGCAGCCGGACTGCGTCGCGACATAGCCCAGCACAGAGGCGCCGCACACCCTGTGCAGGATATAGCTACTGAGTATAAACCGGCCAGGAGGGTCCGGTTCACCCTTGATTACGTTAAAGCCCATGAAGATCCAGAAGATGGTGCTTTACTAAAGAAGCATAGAAGCCCGAAGCCCAAAGGAGGATTAGGGCCCATAGTGGTAAACTGCCATGACTATGTAAACTTGTAGTATAACTTAGGAACGGAGAGACCGAGCCAGACACTTTGTATAAGTCGGCCTCGGGACTCTGTAAACCGGCCAGACGTCAACCTGTGTATATAAATGGGTGACCCGACGGCGATTTAGGGACAACAGACAACAACTCGAGACTCAAGCAAGCGTATTCCGCTCCTTGGTCATCGAAACCCAATCAATCCCATCACAAGTAGACGTAGGCTTTTACCTTCATCGAAGGGGCCGAACTAGTATAACTCTCGTATCCCTTGTCCGTTTTAACCCCTTCAAGCTAACCCGTTGCGATGGCTCCACGACTAAGTCCTTTTACAAGGACATCTGACGTGATAATTCCACGACAGTTGGCGCCCACCGTGGGGCTATCGCACGATGGTGTCGAGTTCTTGAAGGGCTGCTCTGAAGGACTCAAGGGGTACGTGATCGGCCGGATGACCAAAAGTCGTCGCGGCAAGCTTTACATCGACGACAAAGGATGGGGCCCCGAGGCCGGCTCAATCGAGTACGGGTACCGGGTCCCCTTCGGCGGAATTCATGTCTTCATTGGAAAGATCGGCGAACCAGGCCCTGAGCCGGACATCTACACCGAACTCGTCGAGACAGCTCAGTGTGCGAGTCTAGCCCGAGTTATGCCCGCCGTGAAGCGTGCGTTCGTAGGATGCGTCCATGGGATCGGATCTGTACCGGTGTTTGACGGCGACACGGCGGTATATTCTGACGGCGAGTCATCCACTGGCGAAACCGAGTCCTTGTACCAGATTCATGACGGTATGCCCGAGGGATATTCCGATAGCAACAGTAGTCCGGACCTCCCTGAAGCGCCGAGCCGGGTTGCTATTTACATGGCCGTCACGCAACCTATGTTAAAGTCTTCATCAACCGCAGCAATGACTACCGGATCAGCGGCCGCGGCAGGTACCTCGGCGCGCCGGCCGGCGTAGGTTCTCTCCAGTTTAATGGACGCTTGGGCGACCTTGTTAACCACGGCAGTCACCCCGGAGACGCAGGATCGGCACAATGCGGAAGTTGCGAGGCTGAAGGAGCAGATTACGTAGGCTAAAGCAGACCTGGTGGCTGAGGATAATAGGATGGCTGAGGAACAGGCCGCTTTGAATGCTCAAGCACAGCAGATACAAGCACAGAATTACCGACTCATGCTGGACCAGACCGTGTTAGAGGAGGTGTTACGGAGGAAGTATCGGTCGCGCCTACCGCCGGTTTACGAAGGGTTAAATCTCTTTCAGACCCCAGGTCCTGGGCCGAGCAATCCGGAAGCCGCAGACCGAGCCGAAGCACCGAGGATCGCCCCGGATCAGCCACGGGCAACGGAGCTACCCTGACGGACAGTTAACCTGCCACAGTATGTGCCTACACCACTGGGTCACTTTTCGAGCCCCCTGGATAACATGATTGCTGCGGCTTCACGCTTGGCAGCCATTCCAATGGAAGGAGATTCAATAGAGGCATTTGAGACACGGCGGGCGAGAGATTTTCTTCAAACCGCCGTAGTGCAGCAACAGGCTTATTCATATAGCCGAGACAGGATCCATTCAACCCCCCGTCCGAGCCCAAGTTATAGCAGGCAGATGGATGAACCAGAGGTGTCTAGCAGCGCGCGGCGTCGCAATGCTCAGGAGGTAGTGGACCACGGCAGGGCTCGAAGGGATGGCGCTTTGGATTGTTATCAACCCGCCCCGGTTCAGCCAACAGTGTCGGTTGACAGAGGCACCGGGCTTGCTTTCAGTTCCTCGGGTGTACCATGCCTTATTCCGGCTCTCCGTAACGTGCGTCTGCCCAAGGATTTCAAGTGACCGCGCAAGGTGCCTAACTATACGGCGGATCAGCCACCTGAGGCGTGGGTCGAGACTTATGAGATGGCAATGGAGATGCTGGATGTGGATGAAGCAGCTTGTGCAAAGTACTTCACGATGATGTTGGAAGGACCAGCCCGCACTATAGGTTGAAAAATCTACCAGCTAATTCCATCGAGTCATGGGATCAATTGAAGGCCCGGTTTATAGCCAATTTTAAGGATACGTGCAAACAGCCCATGTCCATTATAGATCTGGATGCTTGTGTTCAGGGTGAGAATGAGTCCACAACTCATTGGGTGCGCCGGGTCTCAGAAGTTTTGCACTCGTCCGACTGGATTAACGTTGGCCAAGCGATTATCACGCTGGAACGTAATTGCCGGTTTAAGTCACTGAAGGAGAAGTTGGGACGGCTCAAGCGCCACTGCAACAACCTGGGAACCCTCATGGCAGCCTTGGTACAATATGTCGATTCTGATAATACCAAGGATCCCGATTTTGATAATGAGAAACCGGAGAAGGGAAAGAGGAACGGCGGTGCGAAGGGACAGCAGCACAACCAGGGAGACCATGGGAATAATGGTAAGCGTAAAGCGGATTCAGATTTTGTGGCTAATGCTAATGTGCAGCGTCGTAGGGGTAAACCGCCGCAGCATGGTGGGGCGATGAATCTGGAGCGCTTATTGAATCAGCCCTGTCCAAAGCATGGAACCAAAGAAATCCCTACAACACATCTCTGGAAGGATTGCAACATCATGAAGGAGTTCAAAAATTCTGATCTCTTCCAGTATGATCAGGGCCCGTCGGGCGGTTCAGGTCCTGGTTTTCATGGTGGCGGCGGTTCAAGCTCTGGGTTTCAGAATAATGATAGTAACCAGAACAACCCAGGTGGCAATAACCAACAGAGTGGTCAAGGGAATCAGCAACAGTCGGGTTACCAGAGTCACCCGAAGCAGCTGAATGGTGGAAAATATTATGTATTCACCACTAGTCTGTGCAAGCATGATCTGAAGCTGCATAAGAGGGCAGTTAATGTGGTTGAACCGGCAGTTCCACGCTATCTACGGTGGTCAGAACAACCCATCATGTGGAGTAGGGAGGATCATCCGCCCCGGATTGACAATCCGGGTCAGCTAGCTCTAGTGGTGGCACCTCAGGTGGGAGGTTACAAGTTCACCAAAGTACACATGGATGGAGGAAGCAGTATTAATATTCTGTATTATGAGACATTCCCTCGAATGGGGTTGACAGATAAGAATCTTAAACCGTCCAATACTGTGTTCCATGGTGTGGTACCAGGAAAATTAGCATATCCAGTGGGCAAGATTGCCTTGGAAGTTGTGTTTGGGGATGAACATGATTCCCGGTCTGAGACATTGACTTTTGAAGTGGTGAGAATCCAGAGCCCGTATCACGCACTGTTCGGACGACCGGCTTATGCAAAATTCATGGCCAGGCCTTGTTATATTTATTTGTAGCTCAAGATGCCGGGTCACAAAGGAACCATCACGGTTCATGGCAGTCGAAAAATCGCTTTGGATTGCGAAGAGAGTGATGCGGCTTATGCTGAGTCGGTTTGTGCTACAGAGGAGTTAAAGTTTTACAAGGAGAATGTTGATCCGGCAGATATGACCCCTCTAAAGAAGCCCACCACTGAGCATGACCCAACCCTACACTTCAAACCGGCTGACGAGACGAAGCTTGTTCACTTTGTACCTGGCGATTCGTCCAAGCAGTTCAGCATCAGCACCAATCTGGATCCAAAATAGGAAAGCGCGCTCATCGAGTTCATCCGTGAGAACCGGGACATCTTTGCATGGAAGCCTTCTGACATGCCAGGTGTACCGAGGGAACTCGCTGAGCACACTCTTAATATTGATCCGAAGTTTAAACCGGTCAAGCAATTTCTTCGTCACTTTAATGAAGAGAGATGCAAGGCAATTGGGGAGGAGGTAGCCCGGCTGTTGGCTGCTGGGTTTATCGTTGAAGTGTTTCATCCTGAATGGTTGGCTAATCCGGTGCTGGTTCTTAAGAAAAACGGGACTTGGCGCATGTGTGTGGACTACACGGACTTAAATAAGGCTTGCCCGGCCGATCCTTTTGCTCTCCCGCGTATTGATCAGATCATTGATGCGACGGCGGGTTGTGAGCGCCTGAGTTTTTTGGATGCTTACTCAGGGTACCATCAGATCAAAATGGCAGTTAAGGACCAGGAGAAGACAGCCTTCATCACTCCCTTTGGAGCCTTCTGCTATGTTTCTATGCCCTTTGGGCTCAAGAGTGCTCAGGCAACTTATCAGCGTTGTGTGCAAAATTGTCTTCACACGCAGATTGGGCGTAATGTTCATGCCTATGTGGATGACATTGTGGTGAAATCCAGGGAAAAGGAGACATTGATAGCTGATCTCAAGGAGACGTTTGACAACCTCCGGGTTTACAAGATGATGCTTAACCCGGATAAGTGTGTTTTTGGTGTTTCGGCAAGCAAACTGCTCGGTTTTCTTGTGTCTAACAGGGGCATTGAGGCCAATCCGGAAAAGATCAAGGCAATCACATCCTTGGCTAAACCGACATGTATCAATGATGTTCAGCGTCTCGCAGGCCGGATTGCAGCCCTCAGCCGGTTTATCAGTCGTCTGGGTGAGAAGGCCATTCCCTTGTATCAGATGTTGAAGAAGACGGATGATTTCGTCTGGAGTGATGCGGCCAATGCGGCCTTTGAGGAGTTAAAATGGCAGTTGGTTGAACAGCCAGTTCTTGCAGCCCCAGTTGATCATGAGCCTTTACTATTATATGTGGCTGCTAATGCCCGAGCGGTCAGTGTGGCTATCGTGGTAGAGCTTAAAGAGGCTGGGAAGGAATATACGGTTCAACGGCCGGTATACTACATCAGTGAAGTTCTGATCGAGTCAAAGCAACGCTATCCGCATTGGCAAAAGTTGGTGTATGGGGTTTTTATGGCCAGTCGAAAACTCAAGCAATATTTTCAAGGTCACCCCATCACAGTGGTTAGTTCTGCTCCCTTGGGCGATATCATCCAAAACAGAGAAGCAACTGGCCGGGTTGCAAAGTGGGCAATTGAGCTTGGTCCACATGGTTTGAAATATGTGCCTCGCACAACCATCAAGTCTCAGGCTCTTGTGGACTTTATCAATGACTGGACCGAGTTACAAGCACCGGAAGAGAAGCCGGATAATACATACTGGACTATTCATTTCGATGGATCAAGGCAGTTGGAAGGCTCGGGGGCTGGAGTTGTCCTTACCTCCCCCCGAGGTGATAAAATTCGCTATGTCCTCCGCTTGATGTTTCCTTGTACTAACAATGCAGCTGAGTATGAAGCTCTGCTTCATGGTCTCTGTGTGGCTAAGGAGATGAACTTAACTCAAGTTCGTTGTTTCGGAGATTCTGATCTGGTGGCTCAGCAAGTTTCTGGTACTTGGGATTCTAAGGATCCACTCATGGCGGCTTACACGCGTGAGGTAGATATTGTGGCGGGTCACTTCAAAGGTTACTAGGTTGAGCATATTGATCGCCGCAAAAACAAAGCGGCAGACGCTTTAAGCCGGCTAGGATCTCAGCGTAAACCGGTACCTCCTAACACCTTTTTAGATATCTTGCATAACCCGTCTGTTAAATTGCCAACAGAAGAGGATCTGGCTGTTCCTGATCCGGAGGCGCAGTTGGTGGCCGCTTTACATGCCGTGCCGGATTGGATGGTTCCATATCTGGCATATATGAGCCGGGGTGAGCTACCAAATGATCAAGTCCTGGCCCGACAGATAGTCCGGCGCTCTAAGTCCATGGTTATTCACAATGGCGAGTTGCACCGCTGTAGCATTTCAGGCGTATTTCAGCGTTGTGTTTCTCCGGAGGAAGGCCAAGCGATCCTCCGGGAAATTCATGAAGGGGATTGTGGTCATCATGCCGGTTCAAAGTCCCTGGTTGCAAAAGCTTTTCTTCACGGGTTTTACTGGTTGACAGCTCATGCTGATGCGGAGGATCTGGTAAAGCGATGTGATGCTTGTCAAAAAAATTCACGCAGAGCTCGTGTTCCGGCTCAGGAGCTACGGATGATTCCCATCACATGGCCTTTTGCTACTTGGGGGCTTGATATGGTGGGACCCTTTAAACGTTCCCGGGATTAGAAGACCCACCTGTTGGTGGCAGTTGATAAATTCACCAAGTGGGTTGAAGCGGAACCTGTTAGCAACTGTGATGCAGCTACGGCAGTTCAATTTCTCAATAAGATTATTTTCCATTTTGGCTACCCACACAGCATTATCATGGATAATGGTACTAGCATCTGTGGCGCACCCTCAATCCAACGGTCAAGCAGAGCGAGCTAATCAAGAAATCTTAAAGGGTCTTAAACTCCGGCTCATGATTCCCTTGAAGCGGACGCCAGGTTGTTGGGTGGAAGAATTACCTTCTGTGTTGTGGAGCATCAACACCACCCCCAATCGATCAACAGGATACACACCTTTCTTTACGGTCTACGGGGCAGAGGCAGTTCTCCCAAGTGATATACGTCATGATTCGCCCCGGGTTGCTAATTACATTGAAGTGGATAACGAGCAAGCCCGCCAAGAGGCACTGGATTTGCTAGATGAGAAGCGGGATATGGCTTTGGCATGCTCGGTGGTTTATCAACAAGACCTGCAGCATTATCACAGCCGTCGGGTTAGGACAAGAGCCTTTCAAGAAGGTGACTTGGTGCTCCGGCTTATCCAGGATCAGACCGGCATACACAAATTATCCACGCCTTGGGAAGGACCCTTTGTGGTCAGTAAGAATCTGCACAACGGATCATACTACCTCATTGACGTTCGAGATGACTCACGCAAATCTAAGGAGGAGACCCGGCGGCCCTGGAACATAGCTCTCCTCCGGCCTTACTACACTTGAGCCACAAGCTCTTTTTTATGTACATATTTTGACAATGTATATATTATCAACAATAAATAAATCAGCAACCTTGCTTTAAAGCGGGGCCTCTGCTGTTTTTTCTCAAATATTCTTTGAGCTACATGGGGGTTTCGGCTGACAAAGCAGAGTACTACTCGTTAAACCGGCTATCACGCCACAAAGCTTGGGAGCTTCACACCCAAAGGGCCAAAGAGAGTTTCGATGCTATGCACAACTCAAACATAGGCACCCAATGAGCACAGCTCATCACAAAGCTTGGGAGCTTCACACCCAAAGGGCCAAAGAGAGTTTCGATGCTATGCACAACTCAAACATAGGCACTTAATGAGCACATCTCATCACATTACTTGGGGGCTCCTTGGTCCAATACCAAGAAGTCTGAATGGACCCTTGTAGCTGGGTATCGACCCACGGCTTGGAAGCCTGGTACATTTACCTAAAACCCCGGGTTAACCTGCCTTCATCAAGTAAGACACTCCTATACAGGTCATCCTGGCACGGCCCTCCGAACGTTTGACAGTTACTCTCCTTGAGACCTTGCACTTGTCAAAGTTAAAACGGTGATTGGTTAGTTGGAGGTCCATCTTAAAAGGCTTTGTTAAATGGTTCAACTCAGTGGCCTGGCAGCCCACAAAAAGCCTCGCATTTGGGCCTGCCAGCCCCCAAAAATCCTCGACTACATGGTTTCCATTTGAGTTTTTGCTGTATTTTATGTTAAACTGATTTTTCTTGGCTTGATCAGTCATCTTCTTTGCCCGATATTCCTTAAACCGGCTTGGTTTGCAACTACACGTTGACAGACCTTCATTTTAAACCGGAGTTTCTTAACCCGGCTCGGCGTTGACTTCCTGTCAACAGCCCGGATCATCTGGCGTGAATCATCACCCGGCATGACTTAATCTACGACATCAGAAAATGATGGAGATACAAATAATTCAGATTTGGGTTGTTCACCCTTGTCACAATTCAAGTTGGCCAGCCAACTAACCAGGGACCTTATATTACCGGCATGTATAATTTCATATCTTTGTGATTTGATTATCAATCGGGCCTATTTTGGGTATTATGACCCGTCTGGCGGTAAACCGCCAGGACCCTTTGTCTTTTTACGAATATAGGAATTGCATATTATGATGCTTGGAACAAAATTGACATTGATATGGTGGATCCACGCGAAATATCTCTTGCACGATGGCAGCAGATCATCATAAGTTTTTTGCTATCCTATTACATGGCACTCCAAGGCCCAAAATATGGAATTATTCATGGATTGTTCATAATATATCAACCGCCTTGACGGATTAAGCTTCATCACCGGGTTGACGTGAGGTAGATGGGTCATCTGGCGTCGATTCAGCCTCCTCCTCATCCAATGACTTCCAGTCAATCCGGGTCAAGGCCTGAAAGACAGCCTCTTCATTTATAAGCTCAGCCGGATCAACGTCAGGACCGTAAGTGTGCTTACGGATTGGGGGAATGAGGTTCTGCACTTCAGGAATCACAGCTCCAACCCGTTTGTTGTTTGCATCATAGAAAGATCGGTGAACCGTCAGTTTCGCCTCTTCTGCTAGTTGACTCGCCAAAGGACGCATCTCCCTTGTTATCCGTTTGAGGGCGTCATTGTCAAATTCTTCGCCATTTTCTTGTGCACTGGGGAAGCCTTTGGATATTTCAGCCGTATCAAGATCAGCTATCCATGCCTTGGCTCGAGTCAGCGCCAGCAAAGTGCCTGCCCGAGCAGTGGATCGCTTCAGCTCTTCTATTTGCGCTGGCGTCATTGAGAGACGATCTAGCGTATCTCTGAGAAGTGTTGGTGCCGCATTATCATATGAAGCTGCGCATATAACCCGTTGAGCGCCGGTATACAACTGTTCAATCAGTGTATATGCCGCTTTAAGCTTCTTCCGCATGTCAGAACCTAGGTGAGCGATGCAACTCCCTATATCGGTTCAGGAAATACATGTTAAAACGATGAAATTTCAAAGGGATACAACTTTTGGCAACAATACTTACCAAATATGGCAGAGGTCATGCCATTGATTTGGCGCTTCAGTCCAGATAATTCTTCTGCCACCGGTTCAAAAGCCGCTTCAGCAGTCTCCGCCCGCTTCACCAGTCCGGCCTTCTCGGTGTCCCAGTTGGCCCGTCCAGACTTAAACCATTCTTTAAGCTGCTCCATGGTAGTCAAGGCGGTTTTCAGCTCCTCCTTGGCCTTGGTTGATTCTATTTGTTGGGTTTCAAGATTTGCTCGAAGATCAGCCATTTGAGAGATTTGTTGATTTATTTCACTCTGCAATAGTAAGAGAGCATGTTAATATCTTTTCAAAGTCCCAAGCATATAACCAGTTATACACTCGGCACTTGGGGGCTAATGCGGATCATTTTTTACGCGGGTATTTGAAGTCCCATGGATTAATACAAGTTTTAATCCTGGCACTTGGGGTCTAATGTGTGTTTGATCAGACAAAGGAAATTTCACAAGTTACCGCATGAAGTATATAAAGTCCCGGTTTGACTTTTTCAAAGACAAACAAAAGTCAAACCGGCCCTTGGGGGCTACAATGCACTAAAGGTACAGAATAAGAAGCAATAATGTTTATCTCATAACGTTCCTTCATCAGATTTACTAAACCGGCTTCAAAGTCATGGCTTGTATATAGCCGATTCAGAAAGTCGGAATGAAGATCTTGAGCAGTGAGATCGGTATAAGCAGACAAATCAGTCTTCCCTTTCCCCTTGTTCATGGCAGCAAATTCATCCTTTGCAGTGTGCTTTGACAGAAAAACCGGATTACCTGGGGCGTTATATGCCGTGCCTGTAATGACAATGTCATCATCCTTGGTCGGGCTGGAAGAATCAATATTTTGAACTGGACTTGGTAATTTCGTGGAAGGGCTTGGCGGTTTGATAATTGGACTTGGCGGGTCAGCAATTGAGTCCCGTTGTTCCATTGCTGGGCTCGGCGGAGCAGGAGGATGTGAAGTGTCAGCTTCTGCAGTCGGTTCAACTTCTGGCAGGTTAGCATTACCATCTTGATTCGGCCCAGCAGAGCTGTCCATGGCAACTTCTGGGTGTTCGTCCTGATGCTCGGGCGTCTTTTCTGAATCAACTTCAACAGTAGGGTCGCTGGTCTTGGCCTTCTTGCTTAATCGAGCTTTGGCGCTATAACATCAAAGGTTAGAGTATGGTAAACCGACAAATAAAGTTATAAATCAGGTAACACTTACCCAGCGACAACTTTGAGAGGAGGCAATTGGGTGGTTGAAGAACCGCCAGACGAGCTGGAAGAAGCCTGGTAATTCGGGTCAGACGGATTGAGAGGGCATCGGAAGAAACCTTTTAAAGGATATTGTTTTTCAGTAGAGCAAATCACCTCTGGACGGCGTTTCCGGGAGGGTGTATCAGCTAAACCGGACGAAGTGTTTTGTTGACCACTATGACGGGTTGTGTGACGTTCTTCCGCTTGCTGTTTCTTCAAAGAAAATTTTGGATCCAAATGAGCAAGGGGGTGAGATTGTTTTACTTTCCGGACTGTACAGTGCATTCTTTGAACCGGCACAGGATCTGAGTCGGAAGAAAGAATAATTACCTCAACATGATCTGCATGGCTGGCCTCAGCGTCATCCTGCAGAGGGTCATTGTCAATAAGATATACGAACAGGGAGCCAAGTGAGTCAAGTTCTACCTCAGCATATGATTCTTCCTCCTCCGGCGGATCAAACGATTCGGTGGTTTTCTTCTTTCCAGGCTTCTTGGTGGCCTTGGTTTTTACACGAGGAGCACGGGCCGGTTTAGTCCGTTTCCAGAAAGAGCTGTTGGCCTGAGATTAAGGTAGAGAAAGGTTAGTAGACAGTCAATACGGAAGTAAATCAGTGAAGTATGTACATAAACTTACCGACGGCGGTTTATTGGAGACGTTAAACGGAGCCAAACCGGTTTGGCTACATGCAGAGACCGGTTCATCAAGCATCTTCTTTACGCATTCGGTGATTTCAAGGTCGGTCATTATTACTTCATGATATCGTTGAGGGTCTTTTACATTGCTGGTATACTCATGCATCAATCCGGGGCGGCGGCTCAAAGGCAGAATGCCCCAAGAAATCAGGCAGCGGACAAGATCAATGCCAGTTAAACCGTTGGCCAGCAGAGCCCGGAGCTTGGCGAGTTGAGGAGCGAAATTCTTCCATTCTGCGGCGGTTAACCGCGGAGGTAGTGGGTGGCCATTGCTAAGCCGATGAGGGCGGTATCCCGGCAAGGGATTTTCTCCATCAGGATCAGTGTTCCGGCAGTAAAACCAGGTCTGGTTCCAATCTTTAGGATGGCTATGATGTTTGGCATGAGGGAAGTCAACTTCTTTCCTTTGTTGAATTGACACGCCACCAAGCTCTGTGTTGGGGCCATCTGAGAATTCTGTGCGGCGGTTCAGACGAAAGAAATCCCGGAATAACTCCACGGTTGCCTCTTCTTGAAGATAGACTTCACAGAATACTTGAAAGTTGCATATGTTTCATACGGAGTTGGGACCGATATCTTGCGGATGGAGTTGGAAGCTTGCGAGGACATCCTGGAAATTTTTTGACCCGGGCGGACTGAATCCCCGGTCTAAGTGTTGCATAAAAACAATCACCTCTCCTTCTTGAGGTTCAGGTGGACATTCCGATTCCAGGACTCGCCAGTGGAGAGCCCTCTTTGAGGCTAAGGCACCAGTGGTGACATAACCATTGATCTGGGTCTCTGTAATCCGGGATGGAACCCAGTTGCAAGTAGAAAATTGCTTCGACATTCTGGAAAGAGAAACTGAAAATAAAAGTGCCGGTTTAAGGTATCTGATTCAGTGTTAAACCAGAGAGGAATATTGTGGAAGTTCAGTTGGTGGTTTAAGAGAGGGCTAATGCTATATGGCAGATTGACTATTAAGGAGTTAAACCGCCTGTAGGCAGAATGGCCAGAATTCGAAATTTCTGCTAAGTATTGACAGAAACAGGTTTCACACAATGGTCAAATTTATTTGGATCTACCAACATCTGTAAAGCAGTTTTTATCTGAGTTCTAAAGGAGCTAAATAGGGCAGGGAAGGCCATGTACTCTACAGAGGTAAAAGAACGATCTGCTAGCATTAAAAATGGATGAAGGGTACCTACCGCATGAGATCTACACTATTACTGGATCAAAAACTGTCGCGGCAGATGGAAGAACAAAGAAAGATGAAGAAGTGTGCGGAAGAACTCGGGAACCCTAGAGACAGATCTAAAGACGAAGGAGAAAGGAAGCTTACCGCTGCAGATCTACTGCGGAAGAAGGATGACGAAACTCTGGTCCGTTTCAGGTTGATGCAGCAGCCTTTGTTGATGTAGATCTCGAAGGTCGCGGACGGCGGCGGAGCTTCAGAGCTTGGGCGTCGCGAGGAAGAAGAAGGCAAAAGGGGAAAAGAGAGAAGGGCCCTCGTACCTTATTTATAGAGGAGAGAGTAAAACGGCAGGCGCGGGGATCAAGGAGCCTGAAACGGCAGGATAAGTGCGCATGTCGCCTCAATTTTCGAGATAATCATTAAGTGAAGGGAATCTTTTTTAATTATTGTTTACAGAGATGATGTCGTGATGGACCGTTGTTGCGTTCAGAGGATAACATCACGGCGGTTTACAAAGTTTTAGGAGAAGACAATATGGCGGTTTACGAAAGTACAAGAAGATGCATGCAAGGAATATTTGAAGTATTGAAGATTGACATGAACAAATTCAAATCAATCTGGGGCCTAATGTGGAGGATATAGCTACTGAGTATAAACCGGCTAGGAGGGTCCGGTTCACCCTTGATTATGTTAAAGCCCATGAAGATCCAGAAGATGGCGCTTTACTAAAGAAGCATAGAAGCCCGTAGCCCAAAGGCGGATTAGGGCCCATAGTGGTAAACCGCCATGACTATGTCAACTTGTAGTATAAGTTAGGAAAAGAGAGACCGAGCCAGACACTTTGTATAAGTTGGCCTCGGGACTCTGTAAACCGGCCGGACGTCAACCTGTGTATATAAAGGGGCAACCCGGCGACGGTTTAGGGACAACAGACAACAACTCGAGACTCAGGAAAGCGTATTCCGCTCCCTGATCATCGAACCCCAATCAATCCCATCACAACTAGACGTAGTCTTTTACCTTCATCGAAGGGGCCGAACTAGTATAACTCCCGTGTCCCTTGTCCGGTTTAACCCCTTCAAGCTAACCCGTTGTGATGGCTCCACGACTAAGTCCTTTCAAAAGGACATCTGACGTGATAATTCCACGACACCCCCCCTCTGCTTCACCGATGAAGTAATGGATCATGAATTCCCAAAAGGGTTCAAACCCGTAAACATCGAATCATACGATGGCACAACAGACCCCGTGGTATGGATCAAAGATTTCCTTCTCCACATTCACATGGCCCGCGGAGATGATCTACATGCCATCAAGTATCTTCCCCTTAAGCTCAAAGGGCCCGTCCGACACTGGCTAAACAGCCTGCCCGCAAATTCCATTGGCAGTTGGGAAAACCTGGAAGACGCATTTCTTGACAACTTCCAAGGCACAGATGTGCGACCTCCGGATGCCGATGACTTGAGCCACATTACTCAACAGCCCGGAGAATCAGCCAGGAAATTCTGGACTCGTTCCTAACTCAAAAGAACCAAATAGTCGACTGTCCGGACGCCGAAGCCCTGGCGGCCTTCAAGCATAATATCCATGACGAGTGGCTCGCCCGACACCTCGGCCAGGAGAAATCCAAGTCTATGGCAGCTCTCACAACACTAATGACCCGCTTTTGCGCGGGCAAGGACAGTTGGTTGGCTCGCAACAGCACTACGCCAAATTCTGGCACGTCAGATGTCCGTGGCAATAATGGCAAGCTACAACGCAATAGACACAAGCGATGGAACAAAGGTGACAACACCGAAGACAAGGCGGTCAATGCCGGATTCAGCGGATCCAAATCCGGTCAGCAGAAGAAGCCATTCAAATGCAACAATCAGGGACCGTCCAGTGTAGACCGTATACTGGAGCGCTCATGCCAAATTCATGGCACCCCGGACAAGCCAGCCAACCACACCAATAGATAATGCTGGGCATTTAAACATGCCAGCAAAATAAACGCCGAAAACAAGGACAAGGGGCTGCATAGCAACGATGACGAGGAGCCCGGGCGTCCGAACATGGGGGGACAGAAGAAATTTCCCCCCCAGGTGAAAACGGTCAACATGATCTACGCCACCCACATCCCCAAGCGGGAACGGAAGCGAGCACTACGGGACGTCTACGTGATGGAGCCAGTCGTCCCCAAATTCAACCCTTGGTCAGCTTCTCCGATGACCTTTGATCGTAGGGATCATCCTTCTAGCATCCGTCCACGGCTGCTCAGCCGCATTGGTTCTAGACCCAATCATAGACGGATTTCACCTCACAAGAGTCCTTATGGATGGAGGCAGAAGCCTGAACCTGCTTTACCAGGACACAGTGCGCAAAATGGGCATCGATCCTTCAAGGATTAAGCCCACCAAAACCACCTTTAAAGGTGTAATTCCTGGAGTAGAGGCCCGTTGTATGGGCTCTATAACATTGGAAGTGATCTTCGGATCTCCGGATAACTTCCGAAGCGAAGAGCTAATCTTTGATATCGTCCCTTTCCGCAGTGGTTACCACGCACTGCTCGGACGAACCGCATTCGCTAGATTCAATGCGGTACCACACTATGCATACCTCAAGCTCAAGATGCCAGGCCCGCGCGGGGTCATAACAGTCAACGGAAATATGGACCGCTCTCTCTGTACAGAAGAGCACACTGCAGCCCTTGCGGCAGAAGTACAATGCGGCCTCCTCCGGCAAGCCACCAATCCGGCGACGACAACCTCAAGCTCCGTCAAGCGAGGGCGGAACACCCCGCAACAGGATCAGCAGGCACGCCAAGAGCATGACTAGTAGTCCGGCCTCCGCTCAAATCCCATCAAAGCAGCATTCGTGCCACACGTACACAATTACGCACTCAGAATACCATGGGCACATGCGGAGGCGTAGCAGTGGCTCAGTCAACACTACGGTATTGCTTCGTAACCTTTCCTTTTACCTTCAAGTACATTGTTAGTGCAGCTTCTCCAGAAGAGCCGGATTGTTGGACTTACATAGGAGAAGAAACCAAGGAGGCAACAGGCTTTGTGCACAGAAAGAAATACCCAGGTGGAATCTATTTGTGATTGTTATACCTGCTTTATCTATCTGTATGTAGGCTGCCTCTGGATAGGATATGTCAAATTATCCTCTTTATCTCCGCTTAATGCATTCATTGTAAACATACGCCTAAACATATTATTCATCAATGGGAGATCATACACAGCGTCAGCTTATTATTCTTATTTGAGCATTTTTTACAAACGTCTATTTGATTTTGCATCCGTACACTTTGGTACGTTCAGTTTGCCAGGGGCTTCTTATAGCACCCCATAATACGTCAAGGCAAGTCCGAACACTTTCAACAGTGCGGCACACCGAACTTATATCATTATATGCATCATCTACGAATCATGTCTTGGGTCTACAGTTGGGATAGCCCGGCTCCCTTGTTTTGGTGCCTCACGTTCCGTTATATCGGCTAAGGTAGCGCAGGGAGAACTACTGCGATTGTGCCCTGGTTCTTCCGGACGAGCACCTCAGTAGAGAAAGCCAAAAACTGACCGGCATGATGTGGCGAGAGCTGGCCGCTATTCGAGAGGTCTTAAAATCCTTAAAGATTTTTCCGCTTTAGGTGATAATTCAGCTTCTTCCGATCTAGGTGTGTATAGCGCCCCAATTCAGTTTTCCGGATTCTAGGGGCTTCGCCGAAATTTAAAATTGTATACTTCTATGGCTAAGTGAAGGTTATAAAGCCGCATAGTCCGATTGCCTTGTTCGCTGCACTGGACACCTCCTTAAGGGACCAAACATTTGGATAAAGAGTGTCTGGGTTTTCCACGAACACCCAAGTACTAGTTACATGTGGGCGGAAGCCGACGACTGGCCTACTTTCAGAATTCGATAAACAGCCGCACAGAAGGTAATATTTTAAATATTAAAAGTGCTACATAGCGCAAGTAACTTCGTCTTTAAAATACAAACATGACAGAAGTGAATTCATTCAAAAATTATGTCCTTGGTACATTCATCGGCCACGAGGCGAGCACCCTTCATAACGCCATCATAATACTTCTCGGGAACGCGATGCGGCTTGCCCTCTGGCGGCCCGTCCTTCACCAGCTTCTCCGCATCCAGCTTGCCCCAATGCACCTTCGCACGGGCAAGGGCCCGACGGGCACCCTCAATGCAAACGGATCACTTAATGACTTCCAGTCGCGGACAGGCATTCACCATCCGCTTGATCAGGCCGAAGTAGCTGGTGGGCAGGGGCTCACCAGGCCACATCCGAACTATGAAATCCTTTATAGCCACTTCGGCCGCCTTGTGGAGTTCGACCAACTGCTTCAGTTGGTCACTCAGAGGCGTTGAATGTTCGGCCCCAGCATACTGGGACCAGAACAGCTTCTTCGTTGAGCTCCCCTCCTGAGCACGGTAGAACTCCGCGGCGTCTGATGTGCTGCATGGCAGATCTACGAATGCCCCTGGAGAGATCCGGACTCGTTTAAGTAAAAGAAATGCCTCCTCCACATGTTTGCTTAACATAGAGAATTTCTTACCCGCCGTTATATTTTGGCCTCCTGGATTTCCTGTTGTGCCTTCTCGGCTTCGTCCTTGGCATATTTTATACTTGTAAGGGCCTTCGCAAGCTCGGCCTCTTTTTCTTTAATCTCATGCTCCACGGACTCAAACTTCTTGTCGAGCTCCTGGAGCTCTTCTTGTACCTCGCCCACTCGGGCTTCTTGCTTTTTGCGCTCCTTGCATTCCAAGACCGCCTTGTGTTCGGCCTCGGACAGCGCTTTCTTGAGAGGCGCCACTTCGGTGGTGGCCAATGTTACCAAATCACGACGCTTCATCGTTAGCATATTTAAATTTTATCTGCCATTCATTATATAAGAGAGGGGAATCATTCACCTTTGCTCTCTTCGAGCTACCTCCTCGTGAGGTTGAGCTCTCCGTGCGCCTGCTCCAGGTCCTGTTTCAGTCCGGCGATCTCGACCGTACGGACCGCAGCGGCAAGCAGCACAGCCTGCTTATTCAAATTCAAACTTATTGTTAAACTCCTGCGGATTATAATTGACCCTCCATTTGTTTTTTCCTTCTGAACACCAAACAGAGTATCAGGGGCTACTACCTATCGGGTGGTAATTTCACACATTTTTACTACTTACCTCAAAGCCTGTTAGGAGGTTGGTGCAGGCTTCGGTTAGTCCACTCTTGGCGGACGAAACCTTCTGAATCACCGCACTCACGAGAGTACGGTGCTCTTCATCTATGGAAGCACCGCGAAGCGCTTCCAGTAGACGATCCGACGCCTCGGGCGTAGCGGAAGTACTCGGCAAAACGGCTCGCCCTCCTTAACGAGGGGCTGTCTGCCTGAGTCCAGAACCACGGGAGGTTCCGGAATGGTGTTCGGCTGAGAGTCCGGCTTACTGCGGCTCTCACCAACACGATCCGCGGGGATCTTGAACCCCGCGAGTCCGACGTCTGGAATGTCGCCTTGAGGCGCCTCCAGGGCCACCTCCCCCATCTCTGGGAGCCTTTGGGACAACACCTCCGTATCATCCGCAGGCCGAGGAGAAGTGGCCGTCGGGAGTGAGTTCATTGCTGACTCACTCAAGGACCCGTCCGAAGACGATACCTCAGGATGGGCCCTGACCGGACTACATACAAGTTCGGCGTTACAACAAAACAATGAAGCAAAATTACGATGGAGTGCGGATACTTAAGATCGCACTAGGGACTTCTCCCTGGGCAGCCACCCTTCCTCGCTATCGGCGACGGTGATGGAGTAGTCCGAAAGGGACACCTTTCCCTTCTTGGACATCCCAGTCTCCCCCACTGGGCGGCCTTCCTCTTTTTCTCCCCCAGTATGGGGAGGTGGAGTTTCTTTTGTTTTCCCCCGCTTCCATGGGAGGAATCTGCCTCATCGTCATCAGATGATAAGGGTATGACGGCCTTGTGCCGGGGGCCTCTCCTGGTCCCCTGGTCCGCCCTCTCAGGCCCCTCGTCCTTTCCGGATGGGGCGGCCTCCTCTTCTTCTTCTTCTTCTGCTTCGGGGGAGGAGTGCGCCTCATCGTCTTCAGATGAGGCTTGCGCAACCTTACATCGGAGACCCTTTCGGGTCCCCGGGGCGTTCTTATCGGCCTTCTTCTCCGGCCCCTTAAAGGGCGCCGAGACCAGCATCTTCGTCAGGAGATCGTTAGCTGGGCTTTCTGGCAGCGGAGCCGGATAATCAATCCGCTCCGCTGTCTCCACATAATCCTGAACAAATATACACAATCACTTAAGGATTCCCCATGAATATATTGGGAAGAACCGAACCCGGTGGCAGCCTGAGAACTCACCTGGATAGGGTGCCGCGTGGCGTGGAGCCCACGGTCCTCGGATATGAGAGGAGGTACTTCGAAGGCCTAACAACGCCTTCCACGCGTTTTTGTGCTTCATGCCGTAGAGCCTCTAGAGCATCTGGTGTTCGGCCGGGACGAACTCCCACAGATTGAATGCCCGCCTTTGGCACGACAGAGTCCGGCGAACGAGCATGACCTGGATCACGTTGACAAGCTTGATGTTCTTGTCCTTCATGCCCTTGATGCAGTTTATGAGTCCGGTCAGCTCTGTAGATTCGCCCCATAACAGGCCCTTCTGTTCCCAGGAGGTGAGCCGCATAGGGGTTCCAGATCGGAACTCGGGGGCCGCCATCCAGTTGGCGTCGCGCGGCTCGGTGATGTAGAACAACCCCGATCGCCACCCCTTCATGGTTTCCGCAAAGGAGCCGTCAAGCCAGGTGAGGTTAGGCATTTTGCCCACCATGGCTCCTCCGCACTCCGCTTGCTGGCCGCCTACGATCTTCGGCTTCACGCAGAAGGTTTGAAGCAACAAGCCAAAGTGAGGCTTAATGCAGAGGAAAGCCTCGCATACGACGATGAACGTCGAGATGTTAAGGACGAAGTTTGGGGCTAGATTATGGAAATCTAGCCCGTAGTAGAACATGAGCCCATGGACGAAGGGGTGGAGTGGAAACCCCAGTCCATGGATGAAGTGGGCAAGAAACACGACCCTCTCGTGGGGTCCTGGAGTTGGAATGACCTGCCCGCCGTCTGGTAGCCGGTGCGCTATGTCTTCGGCCAAGTATCCGGCCACCCGAAGATTTGCAATATTCTTCTCCTTCACGGTGGAAGCCACCCATTTGCCTCCTGCTCCGGACATGTTTAACTGTGCGGAGAAGGCTTGGATTAGGGCGCTGGAGCTCGAGGAGGCAAGAGTGGGCAGAGGAGGAAGAAGGCGTGGGTAAGAATGGGGAACTCTTATCCCTTTATAGAGGCGACGAAAGATCTGCGTCTCCCTACTAGCCTGTTGAGAATCGCTTACTTCCCAAGTGCCACATTGATGGCACGGGGGGATTACCCATACCCGTATTGATGAGAATCCCGTGATAAGGGGCACGATCTCTGCTTTGACAAGACGTGTCAACGAAACCGCCTCGCAATGCGTGTTGTGGCTGGTTGTGGAAAAATGGTTTGAATAATGACCTGGCTGTACTGGCATGTCACGTCGTCTAAAAGTTGTCAGCTGAAGTATCATTCTCTCTATGGTGGTATATGAAGATCATTTTGCAGATCCGGACACGGTCTACGTGTTCGATAATAACCTTGGAGTATTCGGAGAAGGAACCCGCCTTGCAATGCCGAAGACAAGACTGCGCGTCGGACTCATCGTCATTGAAGCTTGGTTTAGGGGCTACTGAGGGAGTCCTGGATTAGGGGGTATCCGGACAGTCGGACTGTATGCATCATCCGGACTATTGAAGCGTGAAGATACAAGACTCAAGACTTCGGCCCGTGTCCGGATGGGACTCTCCTTTGCGTGGAAGACAAGCTTGGCGATCCGGATATTGTATTTCCTTCCTTGTAAACCGGAGAGGATGGTCCTTAGAAGGCCGATCACAATTACAATCATACCATCATAGGCTAGCTTCTAGGGTTTAGCCTCTATGATCTCGTGGTAGATCTACTCTTGTACTACTCATATCTTCAATATTAATCAAGCAGGAAGTAGGGTCTTACCTCCAC
This sequence comes from Triticum aestivum, assembly GCF_018294505.1. NCBI lineage: Eukaryota > Viridiplantae > Streptophyta > Magnoliopsida > Poales > Poaceae > Triticum > Triticum aestivum. The sequence continues at coordinate 98,109,748 of NC_057813.1, read as the reverse complement.
CGAGAGGGCCCGAACCTGGGTAAACATTGTGTCCCTTGCTTCCTGTTACCATCAGCCTAAGACGCACAGATCGGGACCCCTACCCGAGATCCGCCGGTTTTGACACCGACAATGAGCACAGCCTAGACCTGCTGTCGGACGGTACTCCGGATATCACCCCTGCAGTAGCCCCGGACCTAAATCTGGAGCAGACTGCGTGGCCCAAGGACGGGTGGATGGACCCCGCCCCGCAGGCCGCACACTCATCGGCGGTACAGCCGAACCCAGGCCTCACCTCTAGGAAAGCCGGTGAGTCCGGACCCCCAGACTCATATCCGGTTGTAGATTCCAGTCCGCGCGCTCCCGAGCCCGTCGAGCCTGGTTGGGCTCCGGTAATGGAGTTTACTGCTCCGGATATCTACCAGCACTCGCCCTTTGGTGACATTATGAATTCATTAAAGTCTCTATCTTTGTCAGGAGGCTCTTGGCCAAAATATGTACGACTCGAGTGGGAAGCTAGCGATGGAGGAATTCGTTGCCCACCCACCACCCACTTCATAGCCACGGTCGATGATTTGACCGACGTGCTTGACTTCGACTCCGAAGACATCGACGGTTTGGACGATGATGTAGGAGAAGAACAGGAACCACCACCCACGGGGCGGTGGATAGCCACCTCTTCATGCGATGTATATATGGTCGACACTCCAAAAGAAACCAATGGCGATGAGGCAATGGAGGATAACCCCTCCAAGAAGAAAGCAAAGCATGGGCGTTGCCAACGCTGCTCCAAGCCCTGCCATAGCAATACCGGCACCGGAGACGAAAACAATCCAGACAGTGCCGAAGATGAATACAACCCCGATCAGCCCGCCTTCGAGCAGGGCGAGTAGGAAGATGGGCATGAGAGCCCAGATTAACAGGCGACGGACGGGTATCCAGAGGAGGACAACTACATGCCCCCTTCGAAGACGAGATTAGCCTCGGCAACGACAAGTTCGGCGTGCCTGAGGACCCCGTGGAGCAGGAGCGCTTCAAGCGCCGGCTTACTGCCACTGCGAGGAGCCTGAAAAGGAAGCAACAGCAGCTCAAAGCTGACCAGGATTTGCTCGTGGACAGATGGACCAAGGTCCAGGCCACCGAGAAATACAAACTCGACTGCCCCGGCAAAGGGCACGCACGGCATAATTCGCTACCCCAACCTAACCAAGAGAACCCGAGGCACATACCCCGACGTCAACTCACCACAACGGTCCATGAAAATACGAAGGATACACGAAGAGGCATCCTCAAGCCTTGGCGCAAGTGTCATAAACATCAAGTCAGGGAAGTTGGTTCCAAATCCAGCAACTCACGGTCCGTTCAGTGGACAAAGAATAGCTCAGGCCTATCCGGCCCGAGCAACATACTCGATCAACCATGTGAAATTCATGGTACTCCTAAAAGGACGGCTAAGCACACCAATAGAGAATGTCGGATCCTCAAAAAAAGCGGTCGGTCATGTGCCAGAAACAAGGAGGGGAGGTGTCCAACAATGGTGAAGTCAACAGATCCTCCAGATCATAAAAGTACGGCCGATCTCCCCCAATCACATCAACCGTCCGGACAATATCAACCACAGCAATTTAATTGTAGTACCTCTAGACCTAGTAGTCTGGGAGCCCCATCTCACATAGATCCCCCGCGGATATGAAGCCACAAGTAACATCTTCTAAAAGATGCCAGGTGCAAAAGCCAAGTTTTATTGGCCCACCATTCCAACGGTTGTCTTCGGATCACCAAAAAATGTCACGCCAAAGAATAATTCTTCAGCACCTTCCCCCCCCCCCATATGGTGATTTACCACATGTTAACGGGACGAACCACGTTGACTAGATTCCACGTGGTAAACCATTAGGACAACCCCGTGTGATATAATCACACCTATGGGCAGGGCCGAACCCCTCCCTTAGAGCGGAAATCATACCGCTACCGGAGTAACGAGTCATGCCTGCCTATCAAAATTTTGATATGACAGCCAACTATCCGGACACCAACTCAGGAGTCCGTGCTACTTCACGGTATAATGGTCGGGTTAACCAGGTTCCGATCAGGAACCCTCAGACCAACCACAAGAGGACGTTTAGCTGCCCTCAAGTATTTGCCTTTACAAACTAACTTTGACGCAGAACAGGATTGGCGACGCGGAATCGGCCTGGGCACACAAGGGCAGGAACACGTAAGAAGAGTCCCCCAAAGAAGGCAGTCCGGATTCACTTCAGATCCGCTCACAGCCCCCTTCAGTCCGGCCATGATAGGTTCCGCCAAAAACACCTCTTCTCATAATCATAAATCGTACTCATATGCATAGACATATCATCCTACTACAATGCGTAGACTTAAATAACACTTACGGGCCGTCGTTTCTCATCGACGCCTCTTTGTCAAAAATGGCACCCACGCCTTGTGTTATGCCCGATTATGCCAGCGGCTTCATAGTACGGCAATAAAGTCCGGCCAATTTTCGGTCGCTCGGCACCCTGAACTTATAGCACTATATGCATCAGCTCCGAATCATGTCTTGGGTCATTGGTTGGGTTTGGCCGGCTCCCATGTTTTGGTACCTTAAGTTCCGCCCCATTGGCTAAGTTAGCACTGGGAGAACTACTGCGATTGTGTCCCGGTTCTGCCGGACGAGCACCTGAGTAGAGAAAGCCGAAAACCGACTGTCATGATACGGCGAGAGCTAGTCAGCTGTTTGAGAGGTTGTAAAATCCTTAAAGATTTATTCCGCGTAACGCCATTATAAATGCAGAGTGCGACGGATCGGTCTTCCGATCAGGCGCCAATAGAGCCCCTAGTGCGGCCTTCCGAACACTAGGGGTTGCGCCGACCATACTGGAATTCCTATGGCAAAGTGAGAGTGGTAAAGCCCTATAGTCCGATTGCCTGGTTCGTGGTGAGGAACACCTCCTTAAAAGGACCCAGCCATGGGATAAAGCATGTTCAGGTATGTCCCGAACACCCCTGTATTTCTTTCGTGGGGGCAGAAGCCGACGACTGGCCAACTCTCGGGATTTACATACACTAAACAGCCGCACAGGAAGAACAAATGTTCAAAAAAAAGTGACATTATCCCATATTACAAAGAACGGCACGAATGCCCTCAGGGAAATATAACGTCTTTGGTACACTTATCCGCCACAAGGCGGGCTCCCTTCAGTACACCTTCATAGTACAGCTCGGGCTTGCGGTGCTCCTTACCCTCTGGCGGCCCCCCAGTCATCATCTTCTCCGCATCAAGCTTCCCTCAATGCACTTTCGCACGGGAAAAAGCCATGCGTGCACCCTTTATACAGACTGATCGCTTAATAGCATCAAGCTGAGGACAGGCACCCACAATCCGCTTCACGAGTCCGAAGTAACTGCTCCTAATTGGCTCCGCGGGCCACAGCCGGACAACTAAGTCCTTCATGGCTAGTTCGGCCGCCTGGTGCAGTTCGACCAGCTGCTTCAGCTGATCGATAAAGGGCACCGGATAGTTCGGCGCCTAATACTGCGACCAGAAATCCCTCTCCGCAAACTTCTTCTCCTCGATCCGTAGAATTGGGCGGCATCTGATATACTGCGAGGCAGATCCGCAAACGCCCCTGGAAAACCAAGAATTCAGCTTGTCGCTTAGAGTTCTCCCCATTATCACGTACAAATGGCCATGAATACAAAAGGCCTTACCAGCCGCAACCTTCCGGGCCTCCTAAATGTCCTGCACAGCACCTCGGGCTTCTTCCCGAGCATCTTCCGCGGCTTGGAGAGCTTGGGTGAGTTAGGATTTTTCCCTACTAGACTCTGCTCCAAGCCCTCGCTTTTCTTCACAGCCTCCTGGAGCTCTCGCTCAGCTGCGGTGACCCTGGCCTCGTGTTTCTCACGAAGCGCCTATTCGGTGGCAGCCTTCTCATTGGCATCAGCCACAACCTTCTTCAGTGCCTCATATTCGGCACTCGCTCCTAGAGCATACAATACAAATACTTTTCACTAGGCATAATTACTCATTCGTGCTGAATTCAAGACAATGTTTCAACATACCTTGCTTGTCCTCCAATTGCTTCTTTACACTGACAAGTTCTTCTTCGGCCCGCTCCAGGCTCTGCTTCAGTCCGGACACTTCCGCACTATGAGCGGCCGTCTTCTCTGCAGACGCCTGTTTTCACATAAAGGGTTATACATCATTAACAAAGGCTCCTGAAAAGCAGAGGATTTGATCCCCTGTCCGGCTCTTTCTCTCTTTCGCCGGACAGTGTATTAGGGGCTACTACTCATATTATGACAATTCCTTAAAAGGTTTCTTAGAAAACATACCTCAAAGGACTTTATAAGGCCAAGGCAGGACTCATTCAGTCCGCTCTCGGCGGACTGAATCTTGTCAATCACCACAATCATGAGGGTCCGATGTTCATCAATGATAGACGCGCTCTTCAACGCTGTCGATAGACCGCCAGGCAGCTCTACTTGGACAGAGGTTGCCGGCGGAGTAGGCAAGCCTCCCACCATCGAAGGTGGCTGCTCGCCCGATCCTGGAGCCTTAGAGGTCTCCAGGACCTTGCCTGGTTGTGGTCCAAACCCGAGATTGCCCCCACCATCGACACGCCGGGAGGGCGCCTCCCCCGTGTGTCCGGCCCTAGATACATGCCTCCCATGGTCCGGGCCTCGTTGAGATGACACCTCAATGTCGCGCCTGGACTTTGGGGAAGGGGCCTCTGGAGGTGTCTCGCTCGCCAAAGCGTCTGAGCTCAGCGAGTCCTCCGATGAGGACTGTCTGGCGCAAGACCTCGCCGGGCTGCATGAAATATGGCGACAGTTAAAACTACTGTACCCAAACGACCCTGGACGCATATGCGAGTCCGGGTGTGGGATACTTACGACTTTTCCAGGGGCTGGACCCTAGGATCCCACTCCAGGCTGTTATCAGTAGCCGTGGTGATTATCTCTGGGTGGGAACCTCTCCCCCTCTTGGGTGATTCGGCTTCCAGGGACGGGGAAGCCGACCTCTTATTCCCACCTCCAGAGTGAGGCTCGTCCTCCTCTGCTTCCTCCTCATCGTCTTCGGAAGAGGGATCATCGCTAGTATCTTCGGATTTTGCGTCTGAAGCCTCGCGGCGACGGAGGCCACTCCGGGTCTTTTTGACCTTCTTGGAGGCCTCTTTCTTTGGCGCCTCATAAGGCACGGAGACCAGCATCTTCGTCAGAAGAGGTTCGGCCGGTTCCTACGGCAGCGGGGCCGGATAATGTGTCCGCTCCACCTTTTTTATCCATCCCTGGGGTCAGGGTAAAGCATGATAAAAATGTCTCCCTCAAGACATGCCAACTGAAGCATGGATAGACAGAGCGTAGCTGTAACTTACTGGGCTTGCAGAATGGGATAATTGATACCCACGGTCCTCGGCGGAGCCCGGCCATCATTTGCCGGACTTAATTAACACCTTCCAGATATCCTTGTGGGAGGAATCATAGAGCTCCCGAAGGGTTTGGTGCTTGGTTGGGTCGTACTCCCACAGATTGCAGGCTCGACGCTGGCAAGAGAGAACCAGGCGAACTAACATCACCTGGACTATGTCGACGAGCTTGACGTCCTTGTCGACCACACTCTAGACGCGCGTCTGGAGCAATGACAGCTCATCGGACAGGGACCAGTTCGGGCCCTTCTTGGGCCAGGAAGTGAGCCGAAGGGGGCTTCGGATCTGAACTCAAGAGCTGCAGCCCATTTTTGCCGCGCGGTCCGGTAATATAGAACCACTGCTGCTGCCACTCCTTGATGGAGTCATTGAAGGCACCCGTCGGCCAAACGATCTTGGGCATCTTGCTCACCATGGCACCGCCACACTTGGCGTGCTCGCCACTCACCACCTTGGGCTTCACATTGAAAATCTTCAGCCACAGGCCGAAGTGAGGTGAAATCCAGAGAAAAGCCTCACACATGACGATGAACGTCGAGATATCGAGGAAAGAATTGGGGGAAAGATCATGAAAATCAATCCCATAGTAATACATGACTCCGCGAACAAATGGGTGAAGGGGAAACCCGAGCCCATAGACAAAATGGGGAAGAAACACGACTCTCTCGTGAGGCTCCGGAGTAGGGACGACCTGTCCCGCCGGTGGGAGACGGTGGCTGATCTTCTTGGCCAGGTACCCGGCCTTCCGGAGCCTCTTGATATCCCTCTCCTGGACGGTAGAGGCCATCCATCTGCCTCCTGCTCCGGATCCGGACATCTTTGGAAAACCTCTCTTCAATGGAAAAGAAGAATAATTGGGCGTTAGGGCTCGAACAGAGGGGAATGGGCTAGCGGAAGGAGAAGCCGTGGGTAAAGAGGAAGAGACCTTATCTCTTTATAGATACGGTGAAAGCTTTTTGCGCCTCCCCTCTTGCCTGGTGAACCCGCTCGCTCCCCACTTGCTGCAATTAGCGGTGCGGTTGGATTACCCATACCCATACTGATGAGAATCCCACAATAAGGGGACACGATCTCTGCTATGGCAAAACATGCAGAGGAAACCACCTCGCGATATGCGCTATGGCTGGTTGTGGGAGAACGATTCGAATAATGACCCAACCGTAATAACATGTCACGTTGTCAGCAGATTACGTTTGTGAAATATCATTCTCTCTACGGTGGTATGTGGAGATCATTTTGTAGATCCGGACACGGTCTATGTGTTCGATAATAACTTTGGAGTATTCAGAGAAGGAACCCGCCTTGCAATGCCGAAGACAAGACTGCGCACCGGACTCATCGTCATTGAAGCCTGGTTCAGGGGCTACTGAGGGAGTCCTGGATTAGGGGGTATCCGGGTAGCCAGACTATATACTTTGCCCGGACTATTGAAGCGTGAAGATACAAGACTCAAGACTCCATCCCGTGTCCGAATGGGACTCTCCTTCGTGTGGAAGACAAGCTTGGCGATCCGGATATTGTGTTTCCTTCCTTGTAACCAACTCCATGTAAACCCTAGCCCTCTCCGGTGTCTATATAAACCGGAGAGGTTGGTCCTTAGAAGGCCGATCAGAATTACAATCATAACCATCAGAGGCTAGCTTCTAGGGTTTAGCCTCCATGATCTCGTGGTAGATCTACTCTTGTACTACTCATATCATCAATATTAACCAAGCAGGAAGTAGGGTTTTACCTCCATAGAGAGGGCCCGAACCTGGGTAAACATTGTGTCCCTTGCTTCCTGTTACCATCAGCCTAAGACGCATAGATCGGGACCCCCTACCCGAGATCCGCCGGTTTTGACAACGACACCGAGCTACGGAAGATCACGGGCACTGAAGGCCAAGGCAGTATATGAGTCCGAAGCTGAAGATTCTAGTAGCAGCCTTGGTGATCCTAAAGAACTGAGCCAGGAGCTAGCAATGTTCGTGAGGAAATTCTAGAAGTTCTCTCGCCACGGTCATTTTGGAAAGTCTTCAAGAAATGATGATTCCTCGTCCCGTGACTACAAAAAGAGAACTTGCCACAAAGCAAGAAACCTGGTCACTACATGTCTGATTGTCCTCTGTGGGAAAAGGAATCAAAGAAGAAGAAGTAGGAAGATGAAGATTCTGATGACTCAAAGAAGAAGAAGAAATCTTCAAAGTCTTCATCCTCAAAATCCTCAAAGTCTTCATCTCACAAGAAGAGCAGTTCCAAGAAGGCACGGGCATTCATTGGCAAGGAGATGGACTCTGAAGCGGAATCTAAGGATAATGTGGAAGAGGAGGAATCTGAGGAATCTGACTCTGGTGTGGCGAGCCTCTCCCTCGCTATTGCTGACGTCAGAAGTCCATCTTCAACACTGAAGAAAATGACTTCACCAACTCTGCTGACAAGAGCATCGAGTGACTATGCTCCCACCTATTGCTTCATGGCAAAAGGTGCCAAGGTACACAAACATTCCACCTCTGACTCTAGTGAGGATGAATCTGATGACAATCTCAAGCCTAGCTATTCCAAACGTGCTAAAATTGCTGTTAAACAACAGAAGGCTTTAGAAAAGATTCAAAATCAACTAGATAGAAGCGATGACCTGTTGGGTGAGGAATTGAAAATTGAACTAAGACTCTGACAGGTAATCTTCAGAGACTTCAAAATCGGTTTAACAACATTCAAAATCATCATAACACTCTCTTAACTGATCATGAAAAGCTTTCTTATGACTTTCTTCAAAGAAAGCAAGATCTTGAGAAGTTAAAAGCGAATTATGAAGATCTTCAAAAGGAAAATGATTCATTGCTTGCTCAATAGATCAGTTTCGCTCAGGAAGAATTTATTCCACCATGTCTTAAATGCATTTTGCATGAATCTGCTAATTCATCACCAGAATGTTCAAATGCTTCTATTGCTGCAAATTCTTCAACTGTCTCTGTGGTCACAAATTCCTCATCTAAGGATACCACATGTATCACTGACGATAATGCAGGTTTGAAGGAATTGTATGTGACAGGCATTTACAAAAGCCTCAAAGGGCATCAGACTCTATGTGATGTGCCCAAAAAGCAGATCTTGAACAGGAACCCTAGGAAAGAGGGTATTGCCTTTGAGAGGATACTCAACGCTCATGGGACCTACTGGAAACCTGAGAAGTATCCCAAACCCTCATGGGTTGCTGCGAAAGGACCTCCTATAGATCCATGCACTTTATCTGGCTTTACCTGTGATTCTTCATATTCCTCTGATGAGTCATTTGACTCCAACTATAAACTGTTTAAGAATCAGAATGGTGAAGTATTTACTCGATATGTTGGAACTAACTGCAGGAACTGTCCACCTATGAAGAAAATCTGGGTTCCTAAAAGGTGCCTTGAAAATCTTCAGGTGAATGTCACCATGACACCACCCATGAAGAATAGGAACCCTAGATCAAATTCCTCATATGGATCAAATTCTTCATATGGATCAAATTCCTCACGTGGATCAAAATCCTCATATGAACATATCATTGTGCTAACTCTTCTGTTTCACAGGGACAGTCCAAGGGCTATGAATATGTGCATTATTCTTTAAATCATTATGTTCATAAGTCCTCTAAGAATTTCTCTGCTTATGCATATGCTTATCCTAACCACTCTTCTGTGAAACGAAATGCACTGGCTTCTATGCCATCCTTTTCTTATGGAGCTTGCAGAATGATGAACTCTTTGCCACCCCTCCAGATGTGGGTGGTGAAGAAAAAGAACTAATCTCTTATGCAGGGTCAGGTCTCCTGACGAACTTACTCGTCTGAAGAATTTGCTGGAGACCTGAATGTGCTTGAAAGGACGCAAGCTAATCATGAAGAAATGAATCATTCATTCCTCATGTCCTCACATTGCTATGTCTATAAAATTGATATCATATTCTTCACTATATGGGTTCATAAGTTGCACTAATTCATCTGCAGGATGAACAACCCAAAGCTACTGAGTGGGTCCTCGACAGTGGATGTACAAATCACATGACTGGTGACAGGAACTTGTTGATGGACACTGATTTCTCACCATCTCATCTGAAGCATATTACCTACACTAACAAAGGCAAAAGCAAGGTATTGGGTCTTGGTAAGGTTGCAATCTCAAAGGATAGACACATGGACAAAGTCATGCTTGTCGAGTCCTTAGGATTCAACCTCATGTCTGTCTCAATGCTTTGTCATCTTGATATGGTTGTTGTCTTTGGCAAATATCGTTGCCTTATGCTAATGGAATCTGACAACTCCAAAGTCTTCGAAGGCTTTAGGAAAGGAGACTTGTATATTGTTGATTTCTCTGCAGGACCACAGCCTGCCACATGTCTACTTGCAAAAGGTTCAGAATGCTGGTTATGGCGTCGATGACTTGGTCATGATGGGATGAGGAACTTGCATACACTCGCGAAGAAGAAGCATGGCATTGGCATTGAGGGTGTCAAATTCCTCAAAGATCATCTTTGTGGGGCTTGTGAGGCTGGAAAGACCACCAGAGCCAAGCATCCCTCAAAGACTATCATGACCACTTCTCGTCCCTTTGAATTACTTCATATGGATCTCTTTGGCCCCACTCATTATGCCATGTTCTCTAGTTCTGCATCACCATATGGCTTTGTCATTGTTGATGACTATTCTCGTTACACATGGGTGCATATAATCACTTACAAAAATGAAGTGCAGGAAGTCTTCAGATGATTTTCCTCAAGGGCTTCCACAAACTTCGGTGTGAAGATCAAGCAAATCAGGAATGATAATGGAACCGAGTTCAAGAACACTGGCCTCGATGAATATCTTGACATGCTTGGTATTACTCACGAATTATCTGCTCCTTATACTCCTCACCAGAATGGCGTCGTTGAGCGCAAGAACAGGACTCTTGTTGAGATGGATCACACTATGCTTGATGAACACAAGACACCTCAGCGCTTCTGGCCTGAAGATATTGATATTGCATGTCACATCATCAACAAGGTCACAAATTCTTGAAAAAGACCTCATATGAACTCCTCACTGACAAGAAACCCAATGTAAGTTATTTCAAAGTCTTCGGTGCTAAATACTGGATTAGAGATCCTCACCATCACTCTAAATTTGCACTGAAAGCACATGAGGGTTTTATGCTTGGTTACAGAAAGGACTCGCACACCTACAGAGTCTTCAACATCAATCATCACAAGGTTCTTGAAACTGTAGATGTGCGGTTCGATGAAACTAATGGCTCGCAAAGAGAGCACCTACCTCTTGTGCAAGTGAAATGTCACCTGAGGAATCCATCAAGTTCAAAGCTACTGAGGATGTCATCCCCACCGAAGAATCTACTGAAGAAGTCATTCTAGATCGTGAAGAAAATCAGGTTGGCGTTGCTGAAGAAACTGGTCCTGAAGAAACTGCTGGGCCTAGGCAAAGTCGTCAGCCCGCACATCCTCACGTTGCAAACAAAGTGTAGATCAAAAAGATCATCGATGACATAAACGCACCAAGCCCCCTCCCGCGCTCAAAAGCTTCACATTTATCTAACTTTTGTGGGCATTTTGCATTTGTCTCTATCACAGATCCCACTAAAATTGACGAAGCATTCATGGAATCTGAATGGATTCAACACATGCAAAATGAATTGCATCAATTCGAGCTAAACAATGTGTGGGAGCTTGCCAAGCGACCAGACCCTGATACGTCTCCAATGTATCTATAATTTTTGATTGTTCCATGCTATTATATTACCCCTTTTGGATGTTTACGGGCTTTATTTTACACATTATTATCATTTTTGGGACTAACCTACTAACCGAAGGCCCAGACTGTATTGCTGTTTTTTTTTGCTTATTTCAGTATTTCGAAGAAAAGGAAAATCAAACAGAGTCCAAACGGAATGAAACCTTCGGGAGCGTGATTTTTGGAACGAACGTGATCCAGAGGACTTGGAGTGCAAGTCAAGAAGCAGCCGAGGCGGCCACGAGAGGGTAGGGCGCGCCCACCACTATAGGGGGCGCCCCTTGTCTCGTGGGCCCCTCGGGCGGCCACCGATGTACTTCTTCCTCCTATATAAGCCTGCGTACCCCCGAAAACATCCACGGAGCACCTGAAACACAATTTCCACCGCCATAACCTTCTGTATTCGCGAGATCCCATCTTGGAGCCTTCGTCGGTGCTCCACCGGAGGGGGAATCGACCACGGAGGGCTTCTACATCAACACCATAGCCCCTCCGATGAGTTGTGAGTAGTTTACCACAGACCTTCGGGTCCATATTATTATTTAGATGGCTTCTTCTCTCTTTTTGGATCTCAATACAATGTTCTCCCCCTCTCTTGTGGAGATCTATTCGATGTAAACTCTTTTTGCGGTGTGTTTTTCGAGATCCGATGAATTATGGGTTTATGATCAAGTTTATCTATGAGAAATATTTGAATCTCCTCTGAATTCTTTTATGTATGATTGAGTTATCTTTGCAAGTCTCTTCGAATTATCAGTTTGGTTTGGCCTACTAGATTGATCTTTCTTGCCATGGGAGAAGTTCTTAGCTTTGGGTTCAATCTTGCGGTGTCCTTACCCAGTGATAGAAAGGGTTGCAAGGCACGTATTGTATTGTTGCCATCGAGGATAAAAAGATGGGGTTTATATCATATTGCATGAGTTTATCCCTCTACATCATGTCATCTTGCTTAATGTGTTACTCTGTTCTTTGTGAACTTAATACTCTAGATGCAGGCAGGAGTCAGTCGATGTGTGGAGTAATAGTAGTAGATGTAGGCAGGAGTCGGTCTACTTGTTGCTGACATGATGCCTATATACATGATCATGCCTAGATAATCTCATAATTATTCGCTTTTCTATCAATTGCTCGATAGTAATTTGTTCACCCACCGTAATACTTATGCTATCTTGAGAGAAGCCTCTAGTGAAACCTATGGCCCCTGGGTCTATCTCTTATCATATTTGCTTCCAATCTACTTTTATTTGCATCTTTACTTTTTGCATCTATAATATAAAATACCAAAAATATATTTATCTTATCATACTATCTCTATCAGATCTCTCTTTCGCAAGTGGCCGTGAAGGGATTGACAACCCCTTTATTGCGTTGGTTGCGAGTTCTTTGTTGGTTTGTGTAGGTGCGTGGGACTTTTGAGGAGCCTCCTACTGTATTGATACCTTGGTTCTCAAAAACTGAGGGAAATACTTATGCTACTATTGCTGCATCACCCTTTCCTCTTCAAGAAAAACCAACGCAAGCTCAAGACGTAGCAAGAAGGATTTCTGGCGCCGTTGCCGGGGAGGTCTTCGCTCAAGTCAAGACATATCAAGTACGCATCACAAACCCATCTCCCTCGCATTTACATTATTTGCCATTTGCCTCTCATTTTCCTCTCCCCCACATCACCTTTGCCGTTTTATTCTCCCTCTCTTTCCCAATCTTCTCCTCTCTTTTCGCTTACCTTTTTTCTGTTTGCTTGTGTGTTGGATTACTTGTTGCCATGGCGCAAGATAATACCAAATTGTGTGATTTCTCGAATACCAATAATAATGATTTCCTTAGTACTCCAATTGCTCCTCTTAATAATGTTGAGTCTTGTGAAATAAATACTTCTTTGCTGAATCTTGTTATGAAAGATCAATTCACCGGCCTTCCTAGTGAAGATGCTGCTACTCATCTAAACCACTTTGTTGACTTGTGTGATATGCAAAAGAAGAAAGATACGGATAATGATATTGTTAAATTGAAGTTATTTCTGTTTTCACTTAGAGATCGTGCTAAAGTTTGGTTTTCGTCTTTGCCTAAAAATAGCATTGATTCTTGGAACAAGTGCAAAGATGCTTTTATCTCTAAGTATTTTCCTCCCGCTAAGATTATCACTCTTAGGAACGATATTATGAATTTTAAACAACTTGATCATGAGCATGTTGCCCAATCTTGGGAAAGTATGAAATTGATGATTCGCAATTGCCCTACTCATGGTTTGAATTTATGGATGATCATACAAAAAATTTATGCCGGTTTGGACTTTGCTTCTAGAAATCTCTTAGATTCGGCCGCGGGAGGCACGTTTATGGAAATCACGTTAGGAGATGCTACAAAACTTCTTGATAATATTATGGAAAATTATTCTCAATGGCACACCGAAAGATCTTCTAGTAAAAAAGTGCATGCTATAGAAGAAATCAATGTTTTGAGTGGAAAGATGGATGAACTTATGAAATTGTTTGCTACTAAAAATACTCCTCTTGATCCCAATTATATGCCTTTGTCTACTTTGATTGAGAATAATAATGAATCTATGGATGTGAATTTTGTTGGTAGGAATAATTTTGGAAACAATGCTTATAGAGGAAACTTTAATTCTAGACCGTTCCCTAGTAATTCCTCTAATAATTATGGAAATTCCTACAATAATTCTTATGGTAATTTTAATAAGATGCCCTCTGATTTTGAGAATAGTGTGAAAGAATTTATGATTTCTCAAAAGAATTTTATGCTTGAAGAAAAATTGCTCAAAGTTGATGATTTGGCTAGGAACGTTGATAGACTTTCGCTTGATGTCGATTCTCTTAAACTTAGATCTTCTTGCCCTAAGCATGATATCAATGAGTCTCTCAAAGTAATGATAATTTCCATTGACGAGTGCAAGGAAAGAACTGCTATATTGCGTGCTAAGAAAGATAGCTTTGTAAAGGCGTGTTCTTCTAGTTTTCATGAAAATAATGATGAAGATCTTAAAGTTATTGATGTATCTCCTATTAGATATTTGTTTTGCAATATGAATCTTGAAAATTATGGGACTGAAGATGAGTCAACTTTACCTAGAAGGCGTCCCAAAAATTCGGAGTTTTTAGATCTTGATGCTAAAATTGGTAAAAGTGGGATTGGAGAGGCCATGACTTTAAATAGCATTGAACCCACTATCTCGGATTTCAAGGAATTTGATTATGATAATTGTTCTTTAGAAGGTTGTATTTCCATGTTGCAATCCGTTGTTAATTCTCCACATGCTTATAGTCAAAATAAAGCTTTTACCAAACATATCGTTGATGCTTTGATGCAATCTTATGATAAAAACTTAATTTGGAAGTTTCTATACCTAGAAAACTTAATCATGAGGGGGAACCTGCTATAAAAATTAGAATTAAAGATCATGAGTGTTTTGCTTTGTGTGATTTGGGTGCTAGTGTTTGCACGATTCCGAAAACTTTATGTGATATTCTAGGTTTCCATGATCTTGATGATTGCTCTTTAAATTTGCACCTTGCGGATTCCACCATTAAAAAGCCAATGGGAAGGATCAATGATGTTCTCATTGTTGCAAATAGAAATTTGGTGCTCGTAAATTTTATCGTTCTTGATATAGATTGCAATCTTTCTTGCCCTATTATTCTTGGTAGACCTTTCCTTAGAACGATTGCTGCGATTATTGATATGAAGGAAGGGAATATTAGATTCCAATTTCCATTAAAGAAAGGCATGGAGCACTTTCCAAGAAAGAAAGTCAAATTACCTTATGAATCTATCATGCGAGCTACGTATAAATCAAGTGCCAAAGATGGCACTACTTAGATCTATCTTCGCTTTTGTGCCTAGCTAGGGGCGTTAAACGATAGCGCTAGTTGGGAGGCAACCCAATTTTCTTTATGTTTTTCGTTTTTGTTCCTGCTTAGTAATAAATTTTGCATCTACCTTCTGTTTAGATGTGTTTTTACCTTTTAATTAGTGTTTGTGCTAAGTAGAACCTATAGGATAAACTATGATAATAGTTGATTTGATTCTGCTGAAAAACAGAAACTTTGCGCTCACGAGAAAAATTCAATAAATCACAGAAACGTGCTTTTGCAATAATTTTTTTTGCTGCTGATCAATAAACAAATTTTCCAGTACGTCCTATTTTTGTAGGATTTTTAGAGTTCCAGAAGTTTGCGTTAGTTACAGATTGCTACAGACTGTTCTGTTTTTTGACAGATTCTGTTTTTCATGTGTTGTTTGCTTAATTTGATGCATCTATGGCTAGTATGTAAGGGTATGAACCATAGAAAAGTTGGAATACAGTAGGTTTAACACCAAAATAAATAAATAATGAGTTCATTACAGTACCTTATGTGGTGGTTTTGTTTTGTTTCACTAACGGAGCTTATAAGATTTCCTGTTGAGTTTGTGTTGTGAAGTTTTCAAGTTTTGGGTAAAGCTTTTATGGACTATGGAATAAGGAGTGGCAAGAGCCTAAGATTGGGGATTCCCATGGCACCCCAAGATATTCAAGGATAGCCAAAAGCCTAAGTTTGGGGATGCCCTGGGAAGGCATCCCCTCTTTCGTCTTCGTTCATTGGTAACTTTACTTGGAGCTATATTTTTATTCGCCACATGATATGTGTTTTGCCTGGAGCATCGTGTATTATATTAGTATTTGATTTCTAGTTTACCACAATCATCCTTGCTGTACACACCTTTTGGGAGAAGCCCACTTAATTATAATTTGCTAGAATACTCTATGTGCTTCACTTATATCTTTTGAGATTGATAGTTTTTGCTCTAGTGCTTCACTTATATTTTTTAGAGCATGGTGGTAACTTAATTTTGAAGAAATTGCTAGTCTCTCATGCTTCACTTATATTATTTTGAGAGTCTTTTAGAACAGCATGGTATTTTCTATGGTTACACATTTTGTCCTAGAATGATGAGCATCCAAGTTGGGTATAATAAAAATTATCATAGGAAGTGAATTGGATGCTATGATCAATTTGTTGCTTGATAATTGTTTTGAGATATAAAGGTAGTAATTTTAGGGTCATGCTAGTGGATAATTATGAAATTGAGAAATACTTATGTTGAAGTTAGCAAGTCCCGTAGCATGCACGTATGGTAAAAGTTGTGTGACAAAATTTGTTGCATGAGGTGCTCTTTTGATTGTCTTCCTTATGAGTGGCAGTCGGGGACGAGCGATGGTCTTTTCCTACCAATCTATCCCTCTTGGGGCATGCGTAGTAGTACTTTGCTTCGAGGGCTAAGTAAACTTTTGCAATAAGTATATGAGTTCTTTATGACTAATGTGAGTCCATGGATATACGCACACTCATCCTTCCACTTTGCTAGCCTTTCTTATTACTGCGCAACTTTCGCCGGTATTGAACCCATTATTTACCTTCCTCAAAACAGCCACCATACCTACCTACTATGGCATTTCCATAGCCATTCCGGGATATATTGCCATGCAACTTTCCACCGTTCCATTTATTATGACACGTTTCATCATTGTCATATTGCTCTTTCCATGATCATGTAGTTGACATCGTATTTGTGGCAAGGCCACCTTCATAATTTTCATACATGTCACTCTTGATTCATTGCATATACCGGTACACCGCCGGAGGTATTCCTATAGAGTCATATCTTGTTCTAGCTTTGAGTTGTAAATCCATAAAAGTGTGATGATCTTCATTATTAGAGCATGGTCTCGGTGAGGAAAGGATGATGAAGACTATGATTCCCCCACAAGTCGGGATGAGACTTCGGACTTTACAAAAAGAAAAGAAAAAAAAGAAAAAAAGAGAAAGGCCAAAAAGAGAAAAAAGAAAAAAAGAGGCCAAAGAAAGAAAAAAGAGAAAAAGAAAAAGAAAAAAAAGAAAGAGAAAAAAAGAAAGAGAAAAAAAATAAAATAAGAGAAAAAGAGAGAAGGGACAATGCTACTATCTCTTTTTCCACACTTGTGCTTCAAAGTAGCACCATGATCTTCATGATATAGAGTCTCCTATATTGTCACTTTCATATACTAGTGGGAATTTTTCATTATAGAACTTGGCTTGTATATTCCAATGATGGGCTTCCTCAAAATGCCCTAGGTCTTCGTGAGCAAGCGAGTTGGATGCACACCCACTTAGTTCTTTTTGTTGAGCTTTCATATATTTATAGCTCTAGTGCATCCGTTGCATGGAAATCCCTACTCACTCACATCGATATCTATTGATGGGCATCTCCATAGTCCGTTGATACGCCTAGTTGATGTGAGACTATCTTCTCCCTCTTTTTGTCCTCACAACCAACATCTTTTACCATCTTAGTGCTATATGTCCATGGCTTACGCTCATGTATTGCATAAGAGTTGAAAAAAGCTGAAGCACGTTAAAAAGTATGAAACAATTTCTCGGCTCGTCATTGGGATTGTGCATGATGGGAGTATTTTGTGTAATGAAAATGAAGCATGGCCTAACTATATGATTTTGTAGGGATAAGCTCTCTTTCGCTATGCTATTTTGATAGGACATGATTATTTGTTACTATGCTTTGAAGCATTATTATTTTTATGTTTTATAAGCTTTTATATTGAATCATTTGGATCTGAACATTCATGCCACAATAAAGAAAATTACATTGAGACTTATGCTAGGTAGCATTCCACATCAAAAATTCTGTTTTTATCATTTACCTACTCGAGGACGTGCAGGAATTAAGCTTGGGGATGCTTGACGTCTCCAATGTATCTATAATTTTTGATTGTTCCATGCTATTATATTACCCCTTTTGGATGTTTACGGGCTTTATTTTACACATTGTTATCATTTTTTGGACTAACCTACTAACCGGAGGCCCAGCCCGTATTGCTGTTTTTTTGCCTATTTCAGTATTTCAAAGAAAAGGAATATCAAACGGAGTCCAAACGGAATGAAACCTTCGGGAGCATGATTTTTGGAACGAATGTGATCCAGAGGACTTGGAGTGCAAGTCAAGAAGCAGCCGAGGCGGCCACGAGAGGGTAGGGCGCGCCCACCCCTATAGGGCGCGCCCCCTGTCTCGTGGGCCCCTCAAGCGGCCACCGACGTACTTCTTCCTCCTATATAAGCCTCCGTACCCCGAAAATATCCAGGGAGCACCCGGAACACAATTTCCACCGATGTAACCTTCTGTATCCGCGAGATCTCATCCTGGAGCCTTCGTCGGCACTCCGCCGGAGGGGGAATCGACCATGAAGGGCTTCTACATCAACACCATAGTCCCTCTGATGAGTTGTGAGTAGTTTACCACAGACCTTCGGGTCCATAGTTATTAGCTAGATGGCTTCTTCTCTCTTTTTGGATCTCAATACAATGTTCTCCCCCTCTCTTGTGGAGATCTATTCGATGTAAACTCTTTTTGCAGTGTGTTTGTCGAGATTCGATGAATTGTGGGTTTATGATCAAGTTTATCTATGAGAAATATTTGAATCTCCTCTGAGTTCTTTTATGTATGATTGAGTTATCTTTGCAAGTCTCTTCGAATTATCAGTTTGGTTTGGCCTACTAGATTGATCTTTCTTGCCATGGGAGAAGTTCTTAGCTTTGGGTTCAATCTTGCGGTGTCCTTACCCAGTGACAGAAAGGGTTGCAAGGCACGTATTGTATTGTTGCCATCGAGGATAAAAAGATGGGGTTTATACCATATTGCATGAGTTTATCCCTCTACATCATGTCATCTTGCTTAATGCGTTACTCTGTTCTTGAGTAATAGTAGTAGATGCAGGCAGGAGTCGGTCTACTTGTTGCGGACGTGATGCCTATATACATGATCATGCCTAGATAATCTCATAATTATTCGCTTTTCTATCAATTGCTCGACAGTAATTTGTTCACCCACCGTAATACTTATGCTATGTTGAGAGAAGCCTCTAGTGAATCCTATGGCCCCCGGGTCTATCTCTTATCATATGTGCTTCAATCTACTTTTATTTGCATCTTTACTTTTTGCATCTATAATATAAAATACCAAAAATATATTTATCTTATCATACTATCTCTATCAGATCTCACTTTCGCAAGTGGCCGTGAAGGGATTAACAACCCCTTAATTGCGTTGGTTGTGAGTTCTTTGTTGGTTTCTGTAGGTGCATGGGACTTTTGAGGAGCCTCCTACTGGATTGATACCTTGGTTCTCAAAAACTAAGGGAAATACTTATGCTACTATTGTTGCATCACCCTTTCCTCTTCAAGGAAAACCAACGCAAGCTCAAGACGTAGCAGACCCATGCAAGAACAACATCATCGGTACCAAATGGATCTACCGCAACAAACAAGATGAAAATGGCCTCGTGGTGAGGAATAAGGCTCGTCTTGTAGCTCAAGGCTACACACAGGTTGAAGGAATTGATTTCGATGAAACTTTTGCACCTGTTGCTAGATTTGAGGCTATTCGAATACTGCTTGCTTATGCTAACCATCATAATATCATCTTACATCAAATGGATGTGAAAAGTGCATTCCTCAATGGTAAGCTTGAGGAAGAAGTATATGTTGCTCAACCACCAAGTTTTGAGGATCCAAAATTTCCAGATCACGTCTACAGACACAACAAGGCCCTCTATGGCCTCAAGAAAGCACCTCGGGCGTGGTATGACACACTGAAGGAATTCCTCATGAAGAAAGGCTTCAAATCCGGTTCACTTGACCCAACTCTTTTCACCAAAACATATGATGATGAATTATTCGTGTGCCAAATATATGTTGATGATATTATCTTTGGCTGTACTAACCAACATTATAGTGATGAATTTGCCTAGATGATGAGTGAAGAATATCAAATGTCTATGATGGGAGAATTGAAATTCTTCTTAGGTCTTCAAATTAATTAGCAATACAATGGCATATTCATATCTCAGGAGAAATACCTCAAGGATGTGTTGAGAAAATTCGGCATGCAAGATTGCAAAGGCGTCAAAATTCCTATGCCCACAAATGGGCATCTATGCACTGATGAAAATGGTAGAGACTTCGATCAAAAGGTATACCGCTCCATGATTGGCTCTTTATTGTACTTATGTGCATCTAGGACGGATATTACGCTTAGTGTTTGCATGTGTGCCCGATTTCAAGCTACACCGAAGGAATCACACCATAAGACCGTGAAGCATATTCTTCAATATCTAGCTCACACACCAACACTTGGATTATGGTATCCCAAGGGCTCTTCCTTTGATCTCATTGGATATTCAAACTCTAAATATGCTAGTGATCGGCTGGACCGCAAGTCAACGTCAGGCACATGCCATTTCCTCGGACGATCCTTGGTATGTTGGTCCTCGAAGAAACAGAACTGCGTATCACTCTCCACTACAGATGCTGAGTACATTGCTGCTGGATCTTGCTGTGCTCAATTACTATGGATGAAGCAAACACTCAAGGACTATGGCATCAACATGAAGAATGTGCCACTCTACTGCGACAATGAGAGTGCTATCAAGATTGCACACAACCCAATTCAGCACTCGAAGACAAAGCACATCCAGATTTGTCATCATTTTCTTCGTGACCATGTGTTGAAGGGCGACATCCCCATCGACCATGCAAGTACAGAAGACCAGCTGGCCGATATCTTAACAAAGCCCTTGGATGAGAAGAGATTTAGCAAGTTGCGGTGTGAGCTAAATATCCTAGAATCTTTGAATGTTCTTTGAAAAAGACACACATCCTAACACTTATGCTGACTTGATGACTTTGATGTGCAACACATGAAGTAACGTTTTTCTTCAATCAATGAAGACTAACCCTCTAAGTGTGAAGAAATTAATGAAGAAATTGATTCTCACAACCCTACAAGAGTTGTACGCGGTGTCTGAAATCAGCTTTCTTATACGGTGGGATACGCCACCAACCAAAGTTGAAAGTCTTCAATTTGAGTTTTTCTTCATTTTTGAAATTCCTCAGTTTTTCAAATTCTTCAACTTTGCATTGTATTCACTTTTTCCGTCGTTGTTCTTCATTAACTATATATATGAGTATGTCCTCTACAGCATTCACGTATTGCTAATTCTTCAAGTTGACTTTTCTGCTAAGTTAATGTGATCGGACCCTTTCCCCCTCTATGCTAAACTCAACCCAGTCCGTTCACAAATTCTTCATGTGTGTTCTATTTGAAACTCGTTCAAATTCTTCACTTTGTCCTTGTCAGCTGAAGAAATTGTGAACGACACATTAAAATATTCTTATATGAATGTTTGGCTTTTGCCGCTCAAACTGTTACACATTACACGGAATACTTATCTATTCACCCATGATCTCACACGATCACCACCTCTCAGTACGTGGGTGACACATGTCGCGTTAAGAGAAGGGCCAGGGGCACGATCGTCCAATTTCTTCGGACGGGCGGTTTTTCATCTCAGCTATAAATACCCCCTTCCCTTCCTCATTTCGTTTTTACTCCGCTCGACCTCACTCCCTCGCTCGAGCTTCCCAAAACATAGCGCCACTGCTACCTCCATCGTCGCTAGTGAGGAAGAGCTTCACTACCTTGACCTCGTCGCTGTCGTACTCGCGCCGGCCGTGAAAATATTCCCTCCGCCGCCGCCGTAGATGTCTTCCTCCGCCAAGTTAGGGTGTGGAAGATCCGAGCCGACGAACTTCCAAATCTACACTTCATGTTCGTCATGTTCTTCATCAAGGGTAATTAAGAGTTACTTTTACTGCATACTACTGATGATTTTCATCAAATCTTCAAAAGGTGTTTATTCTTCAACCTCCACACTCTAAACACCTAGCACAAATCTTTAGTTCTTGATCTGTTTCTCTAAGTGACATTTTTCTTCATGATTCCTCCATTGTGTGAATCTAACAATCCGCACAACTCTGGAACCTAAGTCAAAGAACGCTTAGTGAAATACTTCAAGACACATCTGGTCAATTTCCTCAAACTTGTTCCATTTTTGCAAAAACTTCTGAGAACGCATATGACCTCTCCAAATTCTTTGCACCTATACTATGTTCACAGGTACACATGTCTGTTGCTGAATCACTAGGTTCTCATCAACTTAACTCATTTGCAGCGTTCCTCGAAGAAAAGTTGCATACTTCTTCAGAGAACTATATTGTGCAAATTCCTTAGCTGAAGCAAATGGCAGATGGTAAAATGCCTCAGAAAGGAGGAAGAAGCTGGAAGTCAACACTGCCTTTGAGATCCCTGTGGACATCTATGCAGGGTACTGCATGCCTGATGAGGCAACTCATGGCAAGGAGATGAAGAATGAGCGCAAAGTGCGCATACAGAGGATTGAAAGAAGATGGGCAAGAGAATGGAGGGAGTATAGATATGTCACTCCCAAATACATGAAGAAATTTGCTCTTCACCCTCCATGCTCAAGACCTCCTCTGGCACCTTGCCAAAGAGCTGATCCAACAAGCCTTAAACGTGGTGAGGATTATGTTGATGAATGGGCGAGGTGGCAAGCTAAGTTAGCCAAGCAAGCCAAAGAAGAAGTGAAGAAATTTAATGAGGATTCTACTGATGTCGTTGCCGCTGCTGAGGCTTCTTCAAGCAAGAAGGCTATGCCTAAGAACCCAGCCAAGAAACCAACTTCCTGAGCAATGCCCTCACGGCCAAGTTCTTCTTCAATGCCCTCATAGCCAAGCTCCTCTGTGCCACCGAGGAAAATTCCTCAAACTGCCCCAGTTCCTCAGGCTGCTTTAGTGCCTCGGGTTTCAAAATCCTTAGCTCCTCCGGCAAAGTCCTAAGAACATGTGCATCTCACCACTTGTCAACGGACCACAGGCATATCAATTGCCTCAGGAGCTTCTGCAAGTTCTTCTGCTGGCCCTTCTCTGCTGAAGAAAAAGGCTACTGCTGGACGAGGCACTAGACCAAGTCCTCACAAGAAGCAAGTGGTCTTCCAAATTCCATCAGATGATGAGGCTGATGATGATGAATTAGCCGATATCATCAAGGACAGACAGTAGCGGGCCGCTAGAGCCAAAGGGAGTGTTGTGCCCCTACTATTGGATCCTAAGAAGATCCTGGATTTCATCGATCTCTGGCACAAAGATCCAAATGCTCCAATGCCAGAGCTGGGCCTCACTCCTGGACAAAGTCACATGGCGACGGCGTTCATAGCTGAAGAAAAATGGAAGTATGACCAAGCCAGGACTGTGAAGAAAGCACAGTACAAGAAGCAGCACTATCTAAAGGACAATATCCTCAGCCTATCACCTGAATAACTCCTCGCTCTACAAGCTGATATCAAAAAGCTCAGCGATGAATTTGATTCTTACAAGGCAGAATGGCTGGGAGCCAAGGTCATATTCGTCAAATTGGAGAAGTAATTCACTTCAAGTGTTGCTAGTCCTGTGCACGTTGAAGTCACTCTGGCTGAAGCATCTGTTCAAGCCACTGAAACTACAAGTACCAGGACTGCTGAAGAAATTCCAGTCTCTGAAGAAACTGCCAGGGCAACCACTAGTGTTGCGCCTGAAGAATCTGCTAGGCCAACTGAAGACTCTGTCGCTGTGCCTGAAGAAATTGCTCAAGATAGGCCAACTGCATCAGTTGTGCCTGAAGAAATTACCCCAATTTCTCCTGCTCCTCCTGCACCAACACCAAGCCCAGTTCTTTCTTCTGCTCTGGAAGTGAAGAAAACCAAAGCTGCGGAGCGAGCTGCCCTGAAGAAGAGGAAAGCATCAGCTGCCTCAAAATCTTCTGCACCCAAAAAGGCAAAGATTTTGACAAGTTCAATTGACAATCCCATTGATATTGTTCCTCTTTCAAGCTTGCCATCAAGGAAACTTGTTCCTTATGGTGAAGAATATTAGATTCCTAAAGAATCTCCTGAAGAAGAAGATCCCTCTGCTACTTCCACAGAGCAGATGGATGAAGAAATTGAAGTTGAGACTTTCACTTCAACTCCCCAGGTATCATCGCCAACGCCTCAGTTTACTGATGAAGAGGCCGGTGTTGAAGAAATGGAAGTGGATGAGGATGTGGACATTGGCTGCACCACACCAGTGATGAACGATGATTTTTGGGATAGTCAACACCCCAACTCTCATTTGTTCACAACACTATAGCAAATTCCTCAGTCCCCAGTTCCGACAGAAGTTCAGATGGGCTCTGAACAAATCCATAATGCCCCTTCCACTCATGAAGAGATTCCAACCACTAGTGTTGATGAAAATGTTGCTAAAGAAATGGAGGCCCAGGCTACAAATGAAGCAGAAACTGAAATTCCTCAGCCTGCGGCTCCTGAGATTGAGATTCCGAAAGTTGTTCTTCAACTAACTGACACTCCTCAGCCCAAGTCGAAGAACCCCTTCTCCAAGACTCCGAAATTCAAGGCTGATGCTTTCTTCAATGAGCATGTATACTTCACTGATTACAATCCCTATGATTCTGCTCGTCTGTGAAGGAAGAGATTCTGGACTGCCAGCCAAGCCAATTCTATGCTTCAGTGCTTTTCAACAAGGACAAAGTCTTTGACCATGAGCATATTCCTCACTTGGATATGGAATCACTGCCTTGCTTCACGCCAGTCCTCGCTGCCATTCATGATGCTGGCCTGCTCAATTTCTGCACTGACATTTGTGATTGGAATGAAGAACTCATTCTTCAATTCTATGCGACGCTGCACATCACTGGCAATGCTGAAGATGTGAACTCATGGGTGTTGGACTGGATGACAGAGAACACTCACTATAAGGCACCGGCCACTAAATTGTTTCGTGCCATGCCTGTCAGTCCTCCCCCAGAAGGTGCACGTCTCATCTACTCTGAAACCGAGCTGTCAGATCACTTCATGCAAGTGTTGATGAAGCCATTGAAGCCTGGTCAAGCCTCAAGGACAAAACTCCTTGTGAAGGAATTGCAATATGTGCCAAGGACTATCTACCGCATCCTGATGAAGACATTGAGTCCAATCAAAGGCCACGATTCTAATGATGAAGAAGTCATTGGCATCATGAAGAATCTGCTTTTTAACATCATGCACGGTATTCCCGTGAACTACCATGATTTCTTCATGAGGACTTTGGCCAACATTGCAATGTCCCTGTTTGAGTTGAAGCCTTACGCTCCTTGGATTATGAGATTCATCAGATCAAGGTCTTCACTCAACTACAAAGTTGATACACTCAACCATGGCAGCTACTTGCCCCCAATTGAAGTCCTCGAGCGGACATTTTCCTCAGCTGATGACAAGGGCAAGGCCACTGCTATTATCGATGAGGGCATTCGACCATTGGATGGACAGTTTCACAAAGCTGCTTCATACTCCACCAATGATGACTCTGCTACTCATGATTCTGCCGCCAATGCGTCCAAGCAAAGTCCTCAAGCAACATATCCAAGGGTGATGACTGATCATGAGCTTCTCCTTGGTCTTCATCAAAAGGTGGATCACAATCACAAATGGGTAAAACGTCAGTTTGGTTCTATTCTTCACAACATGACTGCCACATATAATTCAGTGAAGAAGAACCATTACTACCTCAATGAAGTTTTTGATCGCACCTGGGCTATACTGTCTCACCTTTACGGTGATGAAGATCTCAAGCAGATGGGCTTCAAGCAGGACTTCGGTTGGTCTAAGCCTCCACGGAACAAATTCAAGAAAGTTGAAGTTCCTCCTCTGGTGCCCAGCTCATATTCTTCATCCCGTGATACTGATGAGAATGAAAATCTGGACGACACTGCAGCAGGCCCTACTCCAACAACCGACCCCAACAACGCTGGCGCTCCTCCATCGATTTCGTGAAGAAATTCTTCAGGGGCGTTAGTACTCACTTTTTGTCCCTTTTGGTCATTTGATGACAAAGGGGGAGAAATTTGAGTTATTCTTCAAGCGGGTCTATATATGGGCGTTTTTTATCAAGTTGCAACTCTCGCTCTTCTGATGCTTTTGTTGATTGAGTTGTAAACTTAATTCCGATGGTGACTTGATACTTTTGCTATGTTTTTCTGCACGCTATTTCCTCATTAATGTTATGCACGCATGCTGAATCACATCAATCACCATATTTCATCATGCATTTCAAACTCTTCATTCTATATGTTAAATGCATGTATGAATTACAAGATATAGGGGGAGTTCTCCATGATTCTACTCTTCAATTGTGCATTGCTTCAAACGCAAATTCCTCACTATGCACATCCTCAGGGGGAGTTCTTCTATATCTTGTAATCAAATTCCTCAATATTGAGCACTTTAAATTCATATGTTTATCCCCATTGAAAACTTAACCTATATTGTCATCAATCACCAAAATGGGGGAGATTGTAAGAGCATCTAGTGCCCCTTAGTGATTTTGGTGTATTAAAGACTTATAGGTTAAGGGACTAATGTGTTTATGAGTGTACACAAGCTCTATAAGCCAATGAGGAGTTTGATATTTACTGTGAAAGTCGACCCCTAAAAAAAATGTCTTCAGCTGAAGACTATGGTTCTCCTGAAGACTTTGAAAGTGAAGAAATTGGTGTGACCTTGAGGACTTGGATATTCATGCGAGGAATATGAAATGCAGTTAAAGGGGGTCGAGGTAATACTAAGGAAACTGATTTCCAAGTGATGCTCATCTCAAAATCCTACACCTACTCAATCCTTCAAGTGAAGCCATTGGAAATCTCATATCATTTTAGTCAATTTCTTCAGTGATAGAGACGAAGATCTTCTAGTCTCTAAGGAATTTTTTCTAACTGAGGAGTTAGGAATTCGCCAGTGTGGATTGCCTACACAGTGAGGAACATGATAGCCTTGAGGAATTCGAACCTCAAATATCCGACCGTTGCTGAGTAGCGCGCCAGCTGTTCCCAAACTATCCTACCACCTAACAGTCATATCAGCCAAGGGCATTTATGTCTTATCATTTCGGGCTGCTCCCTAGGCTATAAATAGCCGCCCCCTACAACCACTACCTGGTTGGCTGCTCCGAGAGAAACTGACACTTGTCATTTGAGAGCATCCCATCCTCCGAGGACTTTGAGCGAAAATCATCAAGTGAGGAAAACCCAAATCCCAAACCCAAACCTACAAACCCCAAAGTGATTGAGCATCACTGAAGAGATTGTTCCTGTGTGGAACCGACACTTGTTACCTTTGAGGACTGTGTATCCTCCAGATGATTGTGTCATGGTCTAAGCATCCAAGAGGAATTGTGGATTGCTGAGTGACCAAGTCTGTGAAGGTTTGGAAGTTACCTATGAAGACTTAACACTAATGTTGGGCGAGGTCTATGTGATCTTAGCTCAAGGAGAATACGGTGAGGGTTGTGTGTCCTCGAGTTTAAATACTCAGCCGCTCCAACCAGACGTACAACTGTCACAGCTGTTGGAACTGATCTACCAAATCATTATCTTCACCAAGCCTACTGGTTCTATTTCCTCAACCCTTTCATTTCCTAAGTTATGTGTTGATAAACCTGATCATTATTGTTTGAAGACTTTGACTGAAGACTTTCTCTAATTCCTCAATCATATTTCTTCAGTCTGTTTTGTCTTCATCCTGAATATCCTGTGTATACACTTTTTGTACTCTGTGTTTGTCTTTCATTTCATCATGATGACTATGATGTTGCTCTGTTATGCTTACACCTGAGTACTTATTCTGCTGCAAGTAGTTCTTCGCTTTGGAATTTCCTCACCCTGAAATTCCTCACTAAAGAATTCATAAAAATTGCCTATTCACCCCCCCCCCTCTAGTCGACATAACGCACTTTCAAACTCCTTACCTTTGAGCCATCCTCACATATGCATATTGGATTGGTCATTCTTTCATTTTTGTCTCCTTCTTCTTGTCTACATGATACATATATTGGTTGGAGGACCGACATTGGAGATTGGCTCTTCGGACCTTCAAGTTGAGGAGTGCTCGGACTTATTGGATGCACCTTCGAACCTCCACTCATGCCACGACATCGAGCATTGGTACATCAACATTCTTTTGACACATTGCACCAACATATCCATATTTGTTGAATGTGCTCCCACATGTCATGCTCGATGGATATATCATACTCACCACAAGTTTGCACCCTATGCATGGATTGACTCACATCATGATTGCCATGTTGCATCTTGTATTCCCATGTCATCCATGATATATGATCTTGTGAATTTCCTTAGAAAATTTGTTGTGATCTTTCTTGAGGGCATATTCATACATAATGATCACATTTCCTACCATCAATTGCATGATAACATAATCATATTGAGCATCCATTGCCATATTCATGCTATTGATAAACCATCTCACTATAACATCATTTTGCATTGTGGTTGCATTGATCATATTCACAACACATTTGTGTGCACAATGATTGCATTTGCTCCCATGAATGCTTTGCATACCATTATAGATCATCTTGATAAGCTTCATGCGCTTTGTCACGAACAATCTTGCCGAATGGAATCATACTTACTTAACGGACATTTCGTGTGCACTAACCATTGTATTTCCGAGTGTCGCTTTTGTTTGCTCATTTTGCGTGTACCACATACCGAAGACACCTTGGAGTACTTGGATTGTGCCTTGCCTTCAACTCCGTCCAACTACAAATCCGTCCACAACAACCGTTTCCATGGTGATGAGGATCACGATCCGAGGTTGGATCTTTCCTAGGGGGGGAGATGATGTGGATCATCCCACGTTCATCCCCATGTACAGTCCGACTACTCTCCAAGCCCCAAGAGGACATATGACGAGACCTCGAACATACGCCATTGGACACAAGGTGAACTCGCTCCTCTCCGAATTGTCACTTTCCACATGTGAGACATGGCTACTACCTCAAACATATGTTCTACGCATGTCAAGGAACCAGGAGGAAGGCCATGGATCAGCTAGGAGCATTGGACAAGACGGCAAGGACACCAAGCGCAAGGAACAAGAGGAAGAGCTGCCAGGAAGCTACAACGCTCGGACGACCAACAGCGACTGGACGACCGACGATCTCCGGACGTCCGACACCTGGAGACTCCACCAGCCAGATCGACTCCAGTTGAGGCAACCTACAGCGCCCGGACGACCGCCAGACACCGGACGTCTGACACTCATCAGCGCATGGAGGACCGATGCGGACCGGACGTCCGACACTACCGGACCAGAGCCAAAACATTGGAAGTCTGAAGACTTCCGGATGACCGGATGCCCACGAGCAACCGAACGACCGATAGTCGTCAGACGTTTGACGCTTGTCTACTCATAGAGATCGGGCCCGAGGCCCATGTATCCCTCTCCCACTTGCCCCTTCATGGACCTAGACTATAAATACCCCCTACCTCCTCCTAGCTAGGGTTAGCAATGGTTTAGCTCATATTTGAGACAAAGCTTTGCTCATCCACTTGGTAACTTCTCCTCGGAGCTCATGACCTCTTCAGAGAAGATCATCCAAGTGGATTCAAGACCCCATCACGGGAAGACCCTTCAAGACCTCCTCACAGAGAAGACCTTTTGTATCGTCCTTTGTTGACCTTGAATCGTGTATCTGTAACATCCCAAATTTTTAGTTTGGAATGTTATACACTAGATCATCAATGCATATCATATTTTGTTTGCTTTGGTTTGATCCTAGAAATTCTATGCAACTCAAGGACCCTCGGAGAGAGTTGGGGATTTCGTTATTCTCATATTTGAGTTTTCTCGAATTTGAAAATAGGATCATTTGATTTTATTTATTTATCTTCAATTATTTCAAATATAAATATATGAGAGAGGGAATAAAATGACTTTCCCGAAATAAAGAAATATTGAGGATTTAATAAAAAAAATCAAATAAGTTTTATTTTGGAGTTTTTGCTATTTTTTTTGAATTTAGGAAAAATTGCACGTTTTCAAAACTGCATTTTTAGGGCCAAGAAAATGTTCATTTTGTTCTAAATATTTTATTTAGACGCTGAAAATTTGTTTTGGCATTTTTAGATTTTATTTGTTTTTCTAGGATTTTTCTTAGTTCGGAGGATTTTTTTTAAAGTCTCGCGCCTGACTGGGCCGAAGGCCCAACCAGCCCAGGCCGGCCAGCGCCGCCGCCACCGCCTTCCCCGTGCCGCGCCGCCGCCGGACACGAGTCCGAGCCGGACTCCTCTACCCCGCCGCCATGCCCCCTCCCCCCCTCTTAAATACCCTGCCGCTGCCACCCCACCCCGCCACCTACCATCCCGGCCGCAGCAGCAGCAGCCGTAGCCGCCGCCGCCAGAAGCCGACGCCGCCGCCCCGCCAGCCCCGCCACCCGTGCCGTCTCGCCGGAGCCCCGCCGGAGCCGAGCCGGAGGTTACCGCCGCCGCCGTCGTGGTCTGGGTTTTTTTAGAAACCCTAGAATCGTTTTTTTAATAGATCAGTTTTTTTTCGGTTTATTTATTTAGCGAGTGTTCGCCCGTTCGTTCATTTTAACGAACAAATTCTCCATTTAGTTTCAGTTAACTTCGTTCGTTAATCTGTTCGTCAGTTTTTTTTCTTTTTATCGGATTTTTTCGCGATTATTTCTGATCGCGATTTCTGATCCGATTTTCGTTCTAGTATAACTTTTCGCTCGCTTATCGGAATCAGGCGATTCAAGCGCCTAGAGTTTTGTCCCAAAACCCTCTTTCCGTTTAATCAACTCAAACAAGTTTTTGCTTCTGTAAAATTTGACGTAGGTTCAGATTAGTAAATGAAGCTTGTTTCTTTCGCCGTTTGACTTTCGTTGCTTTGTTTGATTTGATTCTTTTTGCAAACCGGAGTTCTTAAGTTGAACTTTCTGGTTAGATCTTTTATTTGAGTTTTACCTATGCATTAGATGAGTACTTATTGTATGCTTGTTTGTTTGCGATAGAGTACCCAGAGTGCGTCGCTTGCTACTTTGAATCTCTAGGTTTCGCGGATCATCAGCAAGGCAAGTAACACTTTGATCATGCCTCTTTACTACCCAGTTTTATTGCATTAGATCAATCCTCAAACAATTGCATGATTAGGATCTGATTTAACATGTGGGTTTTGGGAAGTATATGAGGTTGAACCTATTACCTGTTTTATTATCAAACCCCTGGGAGTTACTTCGGCGTTTGCTTATTATGCCATTATATGCTAGTAGACGTGGATTGGGGGAGTGTATCCATGACAGATGTGAGAGTGTTAATTAATGGTTTATTTAAGGTGGCAACTTAAACACACATCCAGGTGGATTGAGGCACCTGGGTATTCCAGCGATTGCCTGTTTTTCTTTATGGACCGCCACCCAGGCTCAAAGGGATCATGAGATTGTTCAAGCTAGAAACTTCCGTGTGCAGCCATAAGCTACTATGGGCTCTAGCATAGTTGAATAAGTCGTGCGAACTCTTACAGTGGTACACTAGCAGATGTAGGGGATGTAGGTTTGTACTGTCTACCCAATTGTAAGGTGCTAGCGCTTCTGAAAGACTATGTCTCGGTCACCCGTTTCTCAAACATCTTGTAGTGCGAGAATCCCAACGAAGGAGATCGAGTCTTGTGGGGAAAAGTGTGCAAACCTCTGCAGAGTGTATAAACTAATCATGGTTAGCCGTGTCCCCGGTTATGGACGTTTTGAGTATCTAGTACTTGGATTATCATGTGAATCTCATCATGTTACTTTAATTAATATTGTTGGGTTTTAATGATGATGCTTAATTGGGATTGAGAATGCTGTCAACCATTCTCAATGTTTAACAACCACCATAATAGTTAAATAAAATTTATTCCTTTGTAGTAGGGAAAAATTGGCTTTATGCAAAACTGTAACCATAGAGCTTACCACCAGCCTTATATGCATGTAGTATAGCTTTATTCTTTCACTACTCTCTATGTGTTACATTGCCAGCATATTCCATGCGCTGACCCATTTTTGCGTTGCAACGTTCATGTTGCAGACTTTTCAGACGATGAGTAAGGTGCCTATTAGGTCGTGGTTCTATAATTAGTGATGTTGTTGGAGTTGATGGACTCACTTATCTTCCAAGCCTTCCGCTATTATCGTTATTAGATGGCCTTAAGCCATATTTATTGTAATAAGTTCTCTTTTGAGACATTCGATGTAATAAGTGTGTGATTGCTACTCTGTTATAAATCCTTCAAGTATTGTGTGTGTCATCATTACTGATCCAGGGATGACACTAAAGCACAGAGATCAGACTGTTTGAGGTCTGGTCGCTAAAAGAAGGTATGAGAGCACACGTTGACTGTAGGACACGACCACTAAGCTAAAGCCCTAGATCACTACTCACTCTTCTCATTTCTGACTCCTCATCTTTTCTACTCTTTTAGGATGGCGGATGCAAGGAACAAGTTCACGCAACCGGATGAAGATACACCCTTTGGACGCTACTTGAAGGAAGTCACTAGATACCTGAAAATCGGAGTACCAAGCTTCACCGGGACCTACAACGCCACTTTACCTGAAGAGGAGCACTGGATGATTCAAGTTCAAGTTCTAGGAAGGACGTTCATGCCTGTCACTGAGCCCATAGAGTTTTCCTTTGATGCACCAACCTAGAGTCTAGGAAAGAGCATGGCAGCTCACATCACCATGGCACGCATTGGAGAAGTTTACCACAAGGATCTCAAGGATACAATCTACCATATTTGTGGGCGCCAAGACGAGCAATGGGAGATGATCAGCACCAGGAAGGATAGATCAATTGCAGCATTCATCCAGGAGTTAAACAAGCACATTCGACGCCAGGAGAACCAGATGTGTGCAGGCATGATAGATTTATAGAAAGCCATGACCAAGATCACGGATCTGGAGGAAGAACTCAAGTCTACACGTGATGGATATGAGGAGGAAATAGCAACACTAGTAGAGAAGAACGATGTTCTGAAGAAGAAGCTGAAAGTATTCATGGGATTTCCCGCGACTGGAGGAGAAGACGAAGATTGCACCTGTCCAGAGAACTACATCATCATCGACGACACCACTCGGACCCAAATGATAGCGATGATGACTATGTTGATGAAGCTGGAGCAGATATCTTGGAGTCTTGATCGGAGCAGTTTTTCTAGTCGACCTCCATAACAGCAGTAGTATTCCCCCTTGTATCTAGTATAGTCTGAGCACTTTTGTAACGATAGTTAGACCATTGTATGCCCTTGTTTGATTGAATGAAGTGATTTTGTTTGCATTTGTCTCATGTGGATATAGGTAGTGTTTCTTCCCTAGACCTCATTCTATTTTATATCCTCATCTCTTCTAAACCCTCAGATGCCTCTGAGACGTGACAATGGATTTGCTTTCCCACCGGAGCTCAGTCAGTTGATCCAGCAGCAGAATTGTCACGTCTCGGAGGCATCTGAGGGTTTAGAAGATATGAGGATATAGAATAGAATGAGGTCTAGGGAGAAAACACGACCCATATGCACATAAGACAAATGCAAACAAAATCACTTCATTCAATCAAACAAGGGCATACAACGGTCTAACTATCGTTACAAAAGTGCTCGGACTATACTAGATAGATGGGGGAATACTACTACTGTTATGGAGGTTGTTGTGGAATTGTCACGGCAGATGTCCTTAGTGTGAGGACTTAGTCGTGAGGCCAACGCATCTATGTGGTAGCCTGAGAGGGGTTGGGATGAATTGAGAGACGCAACACAAGACAAGGATTTGGACAGCTTCGGGCCCCGGGAAACATCATCCGGTAATAGCCCTACATGCTGTTTGTGGCTAGATGTTATTATGATCACAAGAGAGTCGCCGGTAAACCGGCTCTTTGTGTCTAGCCCTAGAGATTGTTTCTTCTTGCTTGTCCCTCTTTGGGGAGCCCTGCCCCTCCTTATATATGTTGAAGGGGCGGGTTACATGACTAGTCCTAGTAGGATTAGGACTACTTCTATTACAAGTGGAGTCCTAGTCTTGCTTCCTTTATAGGAGAATATTCCTTATGTCTTCCTCTTAAACCGGCCCACCATAACATGAGCCGGCCTTTCATGAACCGCCCGTTGAGCCACCGAGTCTTGTCGCTCCTTTTACCCGCCTGCCGGATTACCAATGAATCGTAAACCGCCAGGTCCAAACGAGTCACTAGTGAATCGCTAAGATCCAGCCGGGTTATACTTCTGGCCGGGTTACGCCGTGGGGTATATCCCTAACATTAGCCCCCAGTTTAATTTGGATTTATCCATGTTAACATAAACACAAGAACAAATTTGACGGCTTGTGCTCCGGGTTAAATATTCTTATAAACCGGCACCTGATCATACTTAAATCTTTGTCATTTCCTCCTTCTAGAAAATCCGGGTCAGTAGACCAGCTTCATAATCAATTTGCTTGTAGAAAAAAATTGTAAGTAAAGAATCCATCTGACTCGGCCTTCAATTCTCTGACTTGACAAAAATATTGGTCTTCAAATATTCAACTGATATTCAGCCGGTTTGAAAATATAGAACTTGTCGATCTATGATTTCCAAAATCGCCGGTTATAAAAACTGATAATTTTGGGTCATGATTGTTGCCAGCGCCGGTTCATGATTGTTGCCAATGCCGGTTCATGATTATTGACAATGTCGGGTTATGATTGTTGCAGACACCAGGCCATCATGATTGGCGACACCAGCTCAATAATTGTTGGTGACGCCGGGTCAGAATTGTTGCAGACACCGGGTCAATCTGGTTAGCTCAAAACTGAAAATTGGAAGATATTTCTCTCTTATATCCATATTATCTATAGCCCCCAAGTCTTGAACAGAACAAAGTGATGATTTGAGACTTGTTTCCATATGATTACTGCCACTTTAAAGAAATCCATGTTGTTCATTTCAGTCACTAGTAAAAACTGAATACTCCATATAATGTAGCCCCCAAGTGCTGGGTTGTCATGCTTGCAGCAACCTGGGACTTGTAATTGTCTGATGCTCAAAAAACTTGAACCAGTGTAGCCCCCAAGGGCCGGGTCATTATGCAATAATGAGCAGGGACTTTTTAAATATGATCATGCTTCATTGAAAATAACATCATGTGATGTAACCCCACCATGGGGCTTGAACCCACGTCCACAAGGTTAAGAGTCTTGTGTTTTACCAACTGAGCAGTGGACCCTTGAATATAATGGATAAAA
Organism: Triticum aestivum; assembly: GCF_018294505.1. NCBI lineage: Eukaryota > Viridiplantae > Streptophyta > Magnoliopsida > Poales > Poaceae > Triticum > Triticum aestivum. The sequence continues at coordinate 98,074,561 of NC_057813.1, read as the reverse complement.
ACTTGTGTACCTTGAATCATTGAGAGGAGAAATTCATAGCCCCCAAGAGCCGGCTCATTATGATGTGATGAGTTGGGTCTTCAATAAGGTGAGAAAACAATGACTTTGCATTAGCCCCCAAGTGTCATGGTGCATGCTTGCAGTGACATGAGACTTGTGTATTTGATGTAATCTCAACTTAAATAATGTAGCCCCCAAGTGTCGGGTCGTAAGCCTGCGGCAACTCGGGACTATTCCTTTAATTGTAGAATAAATCATATCCATTGATAATATGATAGCCATTGCGCTAAAGCGACTTTGAAAACCTTAATCATAATACTAGTTATTGATAACCATAATAAAAATCCAGCCATGTTGGCTATTAAAGATTTGAATAATATACCCAATGATTTATAAGCGCATGATTCCAATGGCGGAATCCAAATATATATTGGCGACTTATAGTCCAAAGCCATTCCAGGTTAATAAACGCCGGTGATTTATAATTATGCTTTATTCAACGTATTTCCGCATACAACAAGTTTAAAGTGTCCTGGCGGTTTACCACCGGACGGGTCATAATGGCCAATATATAACCCGGGTTTATAACCAAGGCTGCACTTAAGAATAATCAAATATGAAATATATCATACCTGTGACATTGAATCACATTGTTGGTTTACCAACTTTTTGTAGTAAGGGTGATAACCCAAATCTTGAGTACTGATCACTCCCACCATGATATGCTGGTTTATAAGAAGCCATGTCGGGTTATAATAAACACCGGATGATCATCCTGGCGACTTATAGTCAGGCCGGGCCAATAGACGCCGGTTTACCTCAAAACCTTATCAAAAGAGAAAAACTTTGACAAATAAAAGCAAATGAAAACTTGTAGTCGAGGTTTTTCACGGGCTTCCAGGCCCCAAATCAAGGCTTTTCATGGGCTGCTAGGCTGCTGAGTTAAACCATTTTACATATCCTTTTAAGATGGGCCTCCAATTAACCAATCGTCGTTTTAACTTTGACAAGTTCAGGGTCTGTATAAGATTGACTTGTCAAACATTCGGCGGGTCATACCAGGATTACCTGGACAGGAGTGGCTTACTTGATGAAGCCAGCTTAACCCGGGGTTTTAGGTTAATACACCAGGATTCCAAGCCGTGGCTTGATAGCCTATTACAAGGGTCCTTTGAAACTCTTTGTTGTTGTGCACAAAGAGCCCCCAAGTAACATTGTGAGATATGCTCAATGGGTGCCTATGTTTGAGTTGTGCTTTTGCAACACTCTCTTTGGCTCCTAAGTAAATTCCCTGGTGGCCTTACGCCGATCAAGAGGTGTAGCTATGGTTCGAATACGACCAAGCCCTCAAGTGATCAATAATATGATAAGCCAATAAGGCAGGATACCCATGTTTGAACCGCGCATCATGGCAGCAGGTCCTCTTGGGCAACTTTTAACTTTCTGCAAGAGATAAATTCTTCTTGAACCGGGATTTTGAACCGGATATTGAGAGCGTTGATACGTCTCCAACATATCTACTTTTCCAAACACTTTTGCCCTTGTTTTGGACTCTAACTTGCATGATTTGAATGAAACTAACCCGGACTGATGTTGTTTTCAGCAGAACTGCCATGATGTAGTTTTATGTGTAGAAAAGAAAAGTTCTCGGAATGTCTTGGAAATCCACGGAAGCACTTTTCAGATTTAATAAGAATTTTTGGCGAAAGAATCAAGGTCAGGGGGGCCACGGGCTGTCCACGAGACAGGGGGCGCCCCCCCTAGGGGCGCGCCCTCCTATCTCGTGGGCCCCCGGACCTCCTCCGACCTCAACTCCAACTCCATATATACCGTCTCGGGGAGAAAAAATCAAGGAAAAAGTTTCATCGCGTTTTACAACAAGGAGCCGCCGCCAAGCCCTAATCTCTCTCGGGAGGGCTGATCTGGAGTCCGTTCGGGGCTCCGGAGAGGGGGATTCATCGCCGTCGTCATCATCAACCATCCTCCATCACCAATTTCATGATGTTCACCGCCGTGCGTGAGTAATTCCATCGTAGGCTTGCTGGACGGTGATGGGTTGGATGAGATTTACCATGTAATCAAGTTAGTTTTGTTAGGGTTTGATCCCTAGTATCCACTATGTTCTGAGATTGATGTTGCTATGACTTTACTATGCTTAATGCTTGTCACTAGGGCCCGAGTGCCATGATTTCAGATCTGAACCTATTATGTTTTCATGAATATATGTGTGTTCTTGATCCTATCTTGCAAGTCTATAGTCACCTATTATGTGTTATGATTCGACAACCCCGAAGTGACAATAATCGGGATACTTCTCGGTGATGACTGTAGTTTGAGGAGTTCATGTATTCACCATGTGTTAATGCTTTGGTCCGGTTCTCTATTAAAAGGAGGCCTTAATATCCCTTAGTTTCCACTAGGACCCCGCTGCCACGGGAGGGTAGGACAAAAGATGTCATGCAAGTTCTTTTCCATAAGCACGTGTGACTATTTACGGAATACATGCCTACATTACATTGATGAATTGGAGCTAGTTCTATATCACCCTATGTTATAACTATTGCATGAGGAATCGCATCCGGCATAATTATCCATCACTGATCCATTGCCTACAAGCTTTTCACATATTGTTCTTCGCTTGTTTACTTTTCCGTTGCTACTGTTACAACTACTACAAAAACCCAAAAACATTTACCTTTTCTGTTGCTATTGTTACCATTACTATCATACCACTCTTGCTACTAAATACTTTGCTGCAGATACTAAGTTATCCAGGTGTGGTTGAATTGACAACTCAACTGCTAATACTCAAGAATATTCTTTGGCTCCCCTTGTGTCAAATCAATAAATTTGGGTTGTACTTCACCCTCGAAAGCTGTTGCGATCCCCTACACTTGTGGGTTATCAAGCATCAGAGCTTTACGCGAGACATCTTTCCCTTGAACCGGACCTTAAACCGGAATCTTTATTTTCAGTCGGAATTTTTCTAACGGCCTTTAAACTCGAACTTGCGAGAAGTTAATTCTTTTTGAACCGGACATTCTTAAACCGGATTTCAGAGCTTCATAGCTTTGTGGGAGAACAGATTTCCCTTGAACCGGATTGTATACCGGATATTTGAGAGCTTCAGTGAGACTGACTTCCCTTGAGCTGAATTTTAAACTGGAATCCTTTCTGATGACCCGGAACTTCTTCATTGAGCTGGGATTTTGTAACTATCATATACTTTCTAAGCCGGAAATTTTCTGATGGCCTTTAAATTTTCATGAATATAACAGTAGCCTCCGGGACCGGGTTATCCTTCCCTCCATCGTCCTGGGGTTCTTAAATTTGCTGAAACAGGCAAGATTTGCTGAGTCATGTCATCGTAGCCCCCGAGTCTCAAAGGTGACTCGAGGAGTTGGCATGAGACTCTCCATATTTGACCGTGATATAAACCGGCATAACTTGTATATCATTGGTGATGATAGCATGATGTGAATCCACAGAAGGTTGAGGTGACTGCGGCGGGTTATAGATGATCCCGTATGAGCCGTGTCAGCAACTTGGCCAATGATTCCTTCCATCTGGAGATTTGAAGTTAACCAACACTATAGTGGCGGCGACTTGTGCGCCTGCTCATTGAGCCATCCAGTGCAAATGGCGGTTGATGATAATTTGCCTCCAATTTGAAAGAAAACCGGGCTACCCAAACTGTGACTTGCTCATACTCAATAAACAGCATCATGCAGACAGGTGCGGCCCGGTATGTTGATGTAGACCATGCCACGAGAGACGGACGACAAAGGCGACTGCGGCATCAGAGGCAGCTCGGACAGATGAACCGGCCGCGACATTGTAAGCCGGTGCGGACGGGGGGGGGGGAATCAGCACCGGTGTCATAAACCGGCACGGACGGGCGAGCTAATCGCGGATGCGGCCCCGGAAAGCTGATGTAAACCGGGCCACATGGACGGAGACTTGCTCACCTTCATTCATCGGGTGGTATAACACGGACGAAACACCAGTGCAGAACGTTGCTAGCGCATGCTTCGTGCCCGTAATATAACGCCTCATTTGTAATGAACAATTGTCCTACGTCAAAAAATATCACATGCCAAAGTAATTGTTCACACAAAAATTAGTATGTGCTATGAAAATAAAACCGGACGGATATCACCTGATGTTCTATTGGGTGAACGCCATATTCCAGCAATTGTAGACTTGTAGTCTCGTTTCTCTGTTTGATGTGACAACCATAGGAATAATATATGTATATACTAGTAGTACACTAGTATGTAGTGGGTCTCTTTGCTGCCTTCTTCAATCCATGATGTCAAAGGGTCTTGTATATTTCATATTCTATTGATAGTCCAGCAGGCAAATTCAACCAGCTCCTCGTACTCGTCCAATCCATGATATCGTGCTCAGCAGGTTACATGGTTCTACTGTTGTAGTTGACCAATGAGACTTGGATGGGATAGAGGCTGTCGTAGCAAGCGTCACACACTCTCTGAAGATCACGCAGTCTGAACTTCCTGGGCATCAAGCATCTTCCCTTGAAATATATTTTTGCAGAATGTTCTTCCACCAAAAAGGGTGATGTTGCCTTCCACAAGTTAGAGCCGTAAAAAAGAAAAAACTACACTACCAGCAATACACAGGCAGGGCAATCTGGTAATCACTCTGGGGGGATCTGCTTTGCTTGGCACGCTGGTAAAGCCGCGGGGGCGGTTTGACGCCTGAGGGCGGAGCGATGCCCTGGCGACTTAACAATGACGGCATGAGGCAGTGGCAGAGGTAGCCCAACGCGGCTCCGGTGGTTCAACGCGGAAGTGTTGCGCGAACTTGGCTTCACAAATGACCATAGCGCCGATTAATCTTCTCTCAATGGCTTCTCCACCATCTCATCCATCTCAACAATAACCTTATGTAGAGGCCACAGCCACGTACAGTAGAAATCAAGGGCAGGGCCGACAGATCAGCTACAGAAGCTCTCGACGGTTTAGCGACTTAAAACAGCCGGAGGCATGGCGACTTGACCCGGCGGTGGCCAGCAATGGATGATAAGCCAGCTTGAGGCATGGGGTTGACGAGGCGGGGCCTGCGGCTGTGTCGACGAAGGCGGCCCGTGACTTGTGGTAGAAGAGCGTCGCGGTGGTTCGGATGCAGCCTCGGGAGTGACGGCAGTGACTTGGCATGGCGAGGCGACGGAGGTGGAGGCCGCAGAGGTCCGGGGCAACCGAGGCGAGTCCGGGGTGGCCCGGCACCGGTTCAGCGGCGGCTTGAAGCGGCAGGCGTGGAGCCACGATGACGGAGGTGGCAGAGACGGCGAGGCGCAGCTAAACTGTCAGTGAGTTGGAGAGGCGCCGGTGTAGCGGGGCTGCGACGACCAGCGGTAGTCAGAAAAACATGCCCGGCCATGGCGGCTTAGACATGAAAACAGAAACCAAAACTCAGTCTGTGGCCTCGTCCAAGCTTGGTGTTGACTTGTCAACCCGATTAGGTGTTGGAATCATGTGTGTTCACGTAAGGCAAATCATGCTATTTTCCTTTTTTTTGACTTCTATCCGTGATGGGCTCTTGTTTTTAAACTATTACTTGAACATTGTAAAACCAAGTTGCACTCTGACTTGACGTACTGCCATACGGAAACCGGCCAGCATAATCGATTGACTCGGCTAGCAGCGAAATATCTAGTTAAGTTTGGCGTGGAACGATTGGACTCGTGAGCTGGCTGGAATCGATGATGGAGTCGCCGTGGTTTGCTCCTTTCAATATCTCTGGTGTTCTCGTGTTGCTAAAACAACGACCAAATCCAATTTTCTCCAGAACTGCTCCAGTAATGTTGTTTTGTTGATCCAGTGGATATACGAATATTGGTGATTTCGCCAAAGCAGATCTTTGCCTCAGTTTGCAGGGCGGCCATTTAAACGAATATCTTGTCTCTAGATACGACAGCTCGCCGGCTCACATCCACACACAACCCTAATTTCTCCAAAACTCAAATTTCACGGACTGCAATCTTGGACTGATAAACTCAAAGCTGATGCAGATTCTTCAAAACCGGTCTTTCTTAATCCGGAAAATTACGACCTTCTTGATCCCTGAGAAAAGATCCCTGCAAGAACTCATCACCATCGTGCGTCGAGCCCCACGGTGGGCGCCAACTGTCGTGGAATTGTCACGGCAGATGTCCTTAGTGTGAGGACTTAGTCGTGAGGCTAACGCATCTATGTGGTAGCTTGAGAGGGGTTGGGCGGAATCGAGAGACGCAACACAAGACAGGGATTGAGACAGCTTCGGACCCCAGGAAACATCATCCGGTAATAGCCCTACATGTTTTTTTGTGGCTAGATCTTATTATCATCACGAGAAAGTCGCCCGTAAACCGGCTCTTTGTGTCTAACCCTAGAGATTGTTTCTTCTTGCTTGTCCCTCTTTGAGGAGCCCTGCCCCTCCTTATATATGTTGAAGGGGCGGGTTACATGACTAGTCCTAGTAGGATTAGGACTACTTCTATTACAAGTGGAGTCCTAGTCTTTGCTTCCTTTGTAGGAGAATATTCCTTATGTCTTCCTCTTAAACCGGCCCACCATAACATGAGCCGGCCTTTCATGAACCGCCCATTGAGCCACCGAATCTTGTTGCTCCTTTGACCCACCTGCCGGATTACTAATGAATCGTAAACCGCCAGGTCCAAACGAGTCGCTAGTGAATCGCCAAGCTCCAGTCGGGTTATACTTCTGGCCGGGTTGCGCCGTGGGGTATATCCCCGATAGAGGTCGACTAGAAAAACTACTCCAATGAAGACTCCATGATATCTTCTCTAGCTTCATCAACATAGTCATCATCACTATCATCTGGGTCTGAGTCGGTGTCGTGGATGATGATGTAGTTCTCTGGACAGGTGCAATCTTCGTCTTCTCCTCCAGTCGCGGGAAATCCCATGAATACTTTCAGCTTCTTCTTCAGATCATCGTTCTTCTCTACTAGTGTTGCTATTTCCTCCGCATATCCATCGCCTGTAGACTTGAGTTCTTCCTCCAGCTTCGTGATCTTGGTCATGGCTTTCTTTAAATCTATCATGCCTACGCACATCTAGTTCTCCTGGCGTCGGATGTGCTAGTTTAACTCCTGGATGAAAGCTGCAATTGATCTATCCTTCCTGGTGCTGATCATCTCCCATTGCTCATCTCGGTGCCCACAAATCTGGTAGATTGTATCCTTGAGATCCTTGTGGTAAACTTCTCCAATGCGTGCCATGGTGATGTGAGCTTTCATGCTCTTTCCTAGACTCCAGGTTGGTGCATAAAAGGAAACTCTATGGGCTCAGTGACGGGCATGAACGTCCTTCCTGGAACATGAACTTGAATCATCCAGTGCTCCTCTTCTGGTAAAGTGGCGTTGTAGGTCCCGGTGAAGCTTGGTACTCCGATGTTCAGGTATCTAGTGACTTCCTTCAAGTGGAGTCCAAAGGGTGTATCTTCATCCGGTTGCGTGAACTTGTTCCTTGCATCCGCCATCCTAAAAGAGTAGAAAAGATGAGGAGTCAGAAATGAGAAGAGTGAGTAGTGATCTAGGGCTTTAGCTTAGTGGTCGTGTCCTACAGTCAGCGTGTTCTCTGATACCATCTTGTAGAGACCAGACCTCAAACAGTCTGATCTCTATGCTTTAGTATCATCCCTGGATCAGTAATGCTGACACGCACATTACTTGAAGGATTTATAATAGAGTAGCAATCACACATTTATTACATCGAATGTCTCAAAAGAGAACTTATTACAATAAATATGGCTTAAGGCCATCTAATAACGATAACAGTGGAAGGCTTGGAAGATAAGTGAGTCCATCAACTCCAACGACATCACTGAGTATAGAACCACGACCTAATAGGCACCTTACTCGTCGTCTGAAAAGTCTGCAACATGAACGTTGCAACGCAAAAATGGGTCAGCGCATGGAATATGCTGGCAATGTAACACATAGAGAGTAACGAAAGAATAAAGCTATACTACATGCATATAAGGCTGGTGGTAAGCTCTATGGTTACAGTTTTGCATAAAGCCAATTTTTCCCTACTACAAAGGAATAAATTTTATTTAACTATTATGGTGGTTGTTAAACATTGAGAATGGTTGACAGCATTCTCAATCCCAATTAAGCATCATCATTAAAACCCAACAATATTAATTAAAGTAACATGATGAGATTCACATGATAATCCAAGTACTAGATACTCAAAACGTCCATAACCGGGGACACGGCTAACCATGATTAGTTTATACACTCTGCAGAGGTTTGCGCACTTTTCCCCACAATACTCGATCTCCTCCATTGGGATTCTTGCACTACAAGATGTTTGAGAAACGGATGACCGAGACATAGTCTTTCAGAAGCGCTAGCACCTTACAATCGGGTAGACAGTACCAACCTACATCCCCTACATCTACTAGTCTACCACTGTAAGAGTTCACACGACTTAGTCAACTATGCTAGAGCCCATAGTAGCTTGTGGCTGCACATGGAAGTTTCTAGCATGAATAATCTCATGACCCCTTTGAGCCTGGGTGGCGGTCCATAAAGAAAAACAGGCAATCGCTAGAATACCCAGGTGCCTCAATCCACCCAGATGTGTGTTCAAGTTGCCACCTTAAATAAACCATTAATTAACACTCTCACATCTGTCGTGGATACACTCACACAATCCACGTCTACTAGCATAGCATGGCATAATAAGCAAACGTCGAAGTAACTCCCGGGGGTTTGATAATAAAACAGGTAATAGGTTCTACCTCATCTACTTCCCAAAACCCATATGTTAAATCAGATCCTAATCATGCAATTGTTTGAGGATTGATCTAATGCAATAAAACTGGGTAGTAAAGAGGTATGATCAAAGTGTTACTTGCCTTGCTGATGATCCGCGAAACATAGAGATTCAAAGTAGCAAGCAGCGCACTCCGGGTACTCTCTCGCAAACAAACAAGCATACAATAAGTACTCATCTAATGCAGAGGTAAAACTCAAATAAAAGATCTAACCAGAAAGTTCAACTTAAGAACTCCGGTTTGCAAAAAGAATCAAATCAAACGAAGCAACGAAAGTCAAACGACGAAAGAAACAAGCTTAGTTTACTAATCTGAACCTACGTCAAATTTTACAGAAGCAAACACTTGTTTGAGTTGATTAAACGGAAAGATGGTTTCGATACAAAACTCTAGGCGCTTGAATCACCTGATTCCGATAAGCGAGCGAAAAGTTATACTAGAACGAAAATCGGATTAGAAATCGCGATCAGAAATAATCGCGGAAAAATCCGATAAAAAGAAAAAACTGACAAATGGATTGACGAATGAATGTTCGTTAACTGAAACTAAACGGCGAATTCGTTCATTAAAACAAACGAACGGGCGAACATTCGCTAAATAAATAAACCGTAAGAAAAAAATAAAACCGATCTATTAAAAAAACTAATCTAGGGTTTCTAAAAAAACCGGACCACGGCGGCGGCGGCGGTTACCTCCGGATCGGCTCCGGCGGGGCTCCGGCGGGACGGCACGGGTGGCGGGGCTGGCGGGTTGGCGGCGGCGGCAGCGGCTGCGGCTGCTATTGCTGCGGGGCGGTGGGTGGCGGGGTGGGGTGGCGGCGAGGGGGTATTTAAGAGGGGGGCTGCTTGGGGGAGGGGGCAAGGCGGCGGGGCAGAGGAGTCCGGTTCGGACTCCTGTCCTGCGGCGGAGCGGCGCGGGGAAGGCGGCGGCGGTGGTGCGGGCCGGCCTGGCCTAGCTGGGCCTTCGGCCCAGTCGGGCGCGGGACTTTTAAATAAAATCCGACGAAATAAGAAAAATCCTAGAAAAATAAATAAAAACCTAAAAATGCCAAAACAAACTTTTATCGTCTAAATAAAATATTTAGAACAAAATGAACATTTTCTTGGCCCCAAAAATGCAGTTTTGAAAACGTGCAATTTTTCCTAAATTCAAATAAAATAGCAAAAACTCCAAAATAAAACTTATTTGATTTTTTATTAATCCTCAATATTTCTTTATTTTGGTAAAGTCATTTTATTCCCTCTCTCATATATTTATAATTGAAATAATTGAAGATAAAATAAATAAAATCAAATGATCCTATTTTCAAAATTCGAGAAAACTCAAATATGAAAATAACGAAATCCCCAACTCTCTCCGAGGGTCCTTGAGTTGCGTAGAATTTCTAGGATCAAACCAAAAGCAAACAAAATATGATATGCATTGATGATCTAGTGTATAACATTTCAAATTGAAAATTTGGGATGTTACAGTATCACTTTATGTGTTTCGAGGATCTAGCATATGTGTGACCGAATCTTGTTGGTTGAGTGATTTCTCTTGTGTTTCCCCTCGTGTCCCCTCATTTTTCCCTCGTGTTCTTCGTAGGATCCCTTCCAATCGTGAAAGATCGGACATCTAGGGCTCTAACCTACATCATCTTGGTATCATGAGCCACGTTGATCACGTATTTGGAGCCCCTACCCCTTGTTTTCTAGCTTGATTTTGTTGTGTTCCCCAATTTCGAAAATCCCCACGAAAAATAGCCCCATTTTTTGTGACTTATCGGTGTGATGAAGTTTTGTTGGATTTGATCCATGGATTTGCTTGGTTTCAAGTGGATCTAGCATCTCTCCAAGTTTCCCCATCTTTCATCCATGAAATCTCATCAATTTTGACCCCGAAATCTCCATTTTTCGCCCAAAATCGCGTCCCGAAACTCGGATCTCGAGCTGACCCAGACCCACCGGACATCCGACACTTTGCCGGATGACCGGCCCGTCCGCAGCACCGGACGTCCGACCCTTACCGGACGTCCGACCACACCCATCTAGGAACCAAAACATCGGATGTCCGGCCATTTTTGGACGTCCATCCCGCGCACCAGCCACCGGTCGTCCGACCCTTATCGGACGTCCGACCCGTGTGAAAACTGACTATGGCTGATTTTTTTGTCCATAACTAATTCATCCAACTTCGATTCTGACATTCTTTAGCTTGTTTTGAAGCTATTGACATTGCCCAACCCACAAAAATACCACCAACATCATTTGACTCCATCAAATTTTGTGAATTTTGGCATCTTTGTCTAGGGCTTCCACCACATTATCCGCTACACCACCACCAACTTCCACAACCTAACCCATTTTGTTCACCATAGCATTAGTGGTTGCTTGAGTTGTGATTCTAGTCTCCTAAGATGTTTCGGCTACTTAGGTATGGTTACTTGTTCATCAATCACCACCACCACTTCCGCATAACCTTGCCCACCATACATTTCGCCAACCCAAGTTAACCCAATTTTTGTTTGAGCTTGTTTGAGTTTTGGCTTGTGTCTCCTAAGGTGTTTCGGCTACTTAGGGACGACAACTTCAACTATGACACATGTATAGCCCATCATTCCACTTCTACATTGCCAAGTGCAAAACCACCACCGCTTTCCGCTACCACCATTTGACATTTGACGTTTGAGATTTTGAGTTTGTGGTTTTTCCGTTTCCTAAGGTTTTTCGGCTAATTAGGAATGGTTCTACATCAAGAAAACTGCCACTCATCATCGCCACGAGGTCGTCATCGACATGGACCAATTCATCATCTTGATACCCTACTGTAAGCAAGGACGGTAACCTCGACGACATCATTGTACATCCTCCTTGCCATTACATTGTTAACCCCTAGCCCATTTTGCGTCACTTGCCTATCGAGACTAGCCATTGAGTATTGCCGGCAACGCTACTTGTGCACATTAGTGATCTACACCTCCCATTGCATACATACCATATCATATTGGTATCATCATATCATATCTTGTGTCACAGGTTTGTTCCCGCATATATACAGTTGCTATCTTGGTTTGTGCATTGTCCAAAAGTGACCATACAAAAAAATAAAGCTTTTAAGCAAAATAAAGAGAGCAAAGAAGCTTGTAAACAAGTGCCATAGCATCATACCATATTGCATATAAGATTGTCATATCTAATCATCTTGGATCATCTCGAGAGAAACACCGGGAACCATACATACATAGCATACTTGGGATAGAAGTCGTTGCATTTTTGTCGCCTATAGGTTGTGCACAAGTGTCGTATCCGCCTTTTGAGCAATCGTGCTAGCGTCTCTCTAGAGTTGTGCAACAATAGCATTTTCTGTGGCTTCCACATTTTGAGCTCATTCATTGGTTGCACGGCCCCATTTATCTATCCGTGTATGTGTTTCCGTGTGCCATTCATTGTTTTGGTCTACTTGTTTTGCTTGCAAATTTATGAATCTCTTTCAACATTATTGACTCTTGCTAACATTTTGCATCAAATTTTTGGGCCACTATCCTCACCGAGCTCCACCCAAAGCCTTACTTGTGTATGTGTGAGAAATCGACGAGTTCAGTACCAATTATGTTATTTCCTTGTTACATCATTGAGTGATCATTGATCCATTTTCAACATCGGTCAAGGTACATTTGGTATAGCTTTCTCCTTTCTTCCACTCATATTTGCTCGAGTCTTGTGATGGATAGGAAAGGCATTTCATCTCCGGTCTTCGACAACAATGACGGCGTGAACAAATAGATCACCAAAGCGTCCATCTTCGGTCTACAACAACAAATGCAAGGCGCACATTCTACCTTGCGAGAGCGCATCGAGAACCTCTCCATCGACATTCGATACTCTTAAGCAAGGAAAAGAGACTACATAGACAACAAGCTTTCTGCACAAAAGGAGGAGCAAGATGCAAGGATGGAGGAGATTCGGGCCTTAATCAAGTCTACTTCCCCTTCGTCATCTTCAAGGCGGCGACGACCAAGTCGATCATCTTCGAAGAGCCCAAGCGATGCAAGCGCAATCCGTCCATGTCCACATCTCCATGGCGATCATCATCAACATCGTCATGAAGGGAAAGTCACCTCCAAGCATCATGTGCATGACGACAACGACGAACGCCATCGAGCTCAAGCATGACAACGACACCATCATCATGAAGATGCTCGCCAAGTGCAAATGTACAAGTCCCAACAAGCCCTACTTCATGCCAATTCCAACCTTCATGAGCAAAATAGAATACCATGAGACGAGCACCACCAAGATGGAGCTACGGCTACACCAACCACTTCGGTATCTTCGCCAAGTGTTCTCAAGGCATCTTCGCCTTTGGACGTATGACATCTTCGCCTACTTCCCATGAGTTCGCCTACATCAACATCTTCAACAACAAGGCGACCACCTACAAGCGAGGGTGACACTTCCATCTTCCGAAGACCCACAAGGAAGACGGTCGAGCATGGGAAATTCCCTTCGGTCATGGAGACGAGCTACGAGGTGCCACATCATATGGGCCTCAAACAACAAGACGGTGACAAGACGGTCAAGCAAGGGCCATCCCCTTCAACTACGGCGATGAGCACAAACCTCTTCAATAACATGAAGACGGCGCCCATATTGGATGCATACTCCGAGTCAAGCTACGTGACCGTACATGGAGACATTTGCACCTACATCTCTCCGACACCCACATATGTCGAGATGCCCCAATGGCCATGTGAGGAGAGCCACCACCACATGAGTGACATGAGTGACTCCACCATATGTGACATTGAGTGCATTTCCTATGAGAGGATGAGTGTGACCACCACTAGCCCCGCACATGAGAGCATGCCACACATCCTATGTGAGGTTGAGAGCCATCTGAGTGACTCAACCAACCATATGAGTGAGAGCATCTTTGAGGGAGTGAGTGAGCCACAACACTTAGCGAGTGAGGTAGTTGACACGGCATGTGAGGCCACTATGATTTCTAACGACTTATCCTCTACTCCTAGTGTATTTTATTCTTTGGTGCTAGGTCTACTACATGATGGCATGCCTATCCTCAACGAGTCCATACCTCCAAAGGAGACGACGATGGCCATGGTGGACGATGATGCACCCCCACATGGTTCCATCAAGATGAAGATGACAACGAGTGGATCTTCGACACCTCACCTACAACACATGAGCGATGCTCCAAAGGTAACATAGGTGATGGTGCTTCTCTTATCCCACTAGCAAACTATCTTACCAGTGATTGCTTGCATGATGTTGACCCACCTATTCCCATGTTTCATGCTAGTGCGACTTACTCATGTCATGACTTACCTATTTATGATAAATACAATGATGAGCATGTTGAGTTGCCTAGTTGTGATGCTATGCTCCATAGGGTATCATGTGAAAATTCTATTGGTCACGTCATGTTTGACAATCTGTTGAACTTGTCATATGCTATGAGTGAGATCTCCCATATTGCCTCATTTCAATCTCAACATAGTAACTATGCATGCCCCATTAATATAAATCCCATTTGCACTTATGGCATAGATGACGAGATGATGGTCATTGGCTTTTGTTTTTCATGTGATGATATTGCCATGCTTCCTTTACATGATTTGTGCAATTCATCTACTATGCCATGCCATGATCACATAGAACCAAATATGCTTTGTTTTGGATGTTGTCAATATTCTCCATGTGATGTTTCCATTAATGCTCATGAGGATACCCCCCATAGTTTCCTCATACATATTAGGAGATTTTGATGCATTCCATACTTTGCATAATTTCCATGATTGTGTGCACCATATGCATTCGATGAATAACAATGCTCTACATATTTCTCGTGATGCATTACACAATTTGAGTCTCCATTATGCTATACGTAATAACAAACCTATCATGATGGGTGACATGTTTCTATATCACGCATCCCATTTATTTGAGCATTGGATATTTTGTGCTAACCAACACAAGCACGTGCACATCATGATGGATGATGTGTACATATACCACACACACACAATTTTTCCTTTGCCTTTGTTTTGTGTAGGTACTTATGAACACTCGTCAATCTCACAATCCCATGAGTTGACTAAACAAGCTCTTGAGAGCAACGATGACTTGGGATCCCGTGGACTATCCTTACCATTGTTCCCTTCGTGTAAGGACTATGCGCTTCTATTCTACTTGGCTCTCACACGGCTATGCGTTATTTACCACTTTATGCCCATACTATCGTGTTCACTTTGCATGTAATGCCTCTTTACATGATTTTTCCATGCAATTGTGACCCTTGCTTGCATCTATCCATTATTCACCATTATTCTACTTCTATGTGTATTTGCATGCTAGGTGGAGATACTTGTTGCTATTGCCATGTTTACCATGTGCCACATGCTATTGTTGATTCTTGTGGTGGGAGAGTCATGATGTCCCGTAGCTATTTACATATGGCCTCTTGCCAATACATTGATGATATTTTGCTCATATCTTGCTTTCATGCTTGTGCTATGAGATGTGAATTATGCATGCCCACTATTTGCACACATGACATGCTTGCCATGATTCCTTTTAGTACATTGCATCTTTGCACTACTAGCTTGCTTAACTTGATCACTATGATTGCTTGGTTTGCCGCATCACCCATGTTCCACTCTTACTCGCTTTCTTGGGTTGATGACATATATGTTCATGCCTCTCACTTGATTTGTCTTGATCATTGTCTCTTGTCTCCATTAGTTGCATCTCTCATATCCCCTTGTATTGAGTGCCAACTTGTTATGCTTATTGATCTTGGAGACTTGGACACTTTACTTGTGATGCATGCTTGTTTGATTGAGCCTCTTGTATTTGGTTGTTCTTGCATCATATGCCTCAATACTATGAAATGCTCCCTTGTCCTTTCTTATGATGAGCATGATGCATACACTTGTTGGGTATCTTACCACACGAATGATAGGTTTCGCACTTCCGCTAACCTCATTTGTTTTTCGTGTTTCTCATGTTCTTTCATTTTGAAGGATTCACAAGGAGGTACCATCATGAGCCATATTGGTCATGCAAAGGTCTACATGATGCGCGACACCAACATTTTCGACAACCTCATAAAGGTGAACTCCTTCCCTTTGAACCATCCTCACATATGCATATTGGATGGGTCATTCTTTCATTTTGTCTCCTTCTTGTCTACATGATACATATATTGGATGGAGGACCGACATTGGAGATTGGCTCTTTGGACCTTCAAGTTGAGGAGCGCTCGGACTTATTGGATGCGCCTTCGAACCTCCACTCATGCCACGACATTGAGCATTGGTACATCAACACTCTTTTGACACATTGCACCAACATATCCATATTTGCTGATTATGCTCCCACATGTCATGCTCGATGGACATATCATACTCACCACAAGTTTGCACCCTATGCATGGATTGACTCAAATTATGATTGTCGTGTTGCATCTTGTATTCCCATGTCATCCACTTGTGCATCTCCTTAGCAAATTTGTTGCGATCTTTCTTGAGGGCATATTCATATATAATGATCACATTGCCTACCATCAATTGCATGATAACATAATCATATTGAGCATCCATTGCCATATTCATGCTATTGATAAACCGTCTCACTATGACATCATTTTGCACTGTGGTTGCATTGATCATATTCACAACACATTTGTGTGCACAATGATTGCATTTTCTCCCATGAATGCTTTGTATGCCATTCTAGATCATCTTGATAAGCTTCATGCGCTTTGTCACGAACAATCTTGCTGAACGAACTCATACTTACTTAACGGACATTTTGTGCGCACTAACCATTGTATTTCCGAGTGTCGCTTGTGTTTTCTCATTTTGCGTGTACCACATACCGGAGACACCTTGGAGTACTTGGATTGCGCCATGCCTTCAACTCCGTACAACTACAAGTCTGTCCACGACAACCGTTTCCATGGTGATGAGGATCAAGATCCGAGGTCGGATCTTTCCCAAGGGGGGGTGATGCGGAGCATCCCACGTTCATCCCCATGTACACACCGACTACTCTCCAAGCCCTAAGAGGACATATGACGAGACCTCAAACATACGCCATTGGACACAAGGTGAACTCGGTCCTCTCTGAATCATCACTTTCCACATGTGAGACATGGCTACTACTTCAAACATATGTTTGATACGTCTCCAACGTATCTATAATTTTTTATTGCTCCATGCTACTTTATCTACTGTTTTAGACAATATTGGGCTTTATTATCCACTTTTATATTATTTTTGGGACTAACCTATTAACCGGAGGCCCAGCCCAGATTTGTTGTTTTATGCCTATTTCAGTGTTTCGAGGAAAAGGAATATCAGACGAAGTCAAAACGGAACGAAATCAACTGGAGAAGTTATTTTTGGAAGGAAAGCAACCCAGGGAACTTGGAGTGCATGTCAGGGGAGATACGGGCTGCCCACGAGGGTGCCCCCCCCGGGGCGCGCCCCCCTGCCTCGTGGGACCCCCGTAGCTCCTCCGACGTACCCCCAGCACCCATATATACTCTTGTACCCTTAAACTTCCAGAACAGAAGATAGATCAGGAGTTCCGTCGCCGCAAGCCTCTGTAGCCACCAAAAACCAATCGGGACCCTGTTCCGGCACCCTGCCGGAGGGGGATCCATCACCGGAGGCCATCTTCATCATCCCGGTGTTATCCATGACGAGGAGGGAGTAGTTCACCATCGGGGCTGAGGGTATGTACCAGTAGCTATGTGTTTGATCTCTCTCTCTCTCGTGTTCTCTCTCGTGTTCCCTCTATGGCACGATCTTGATGTATCCCGAGCTTTGCTATTGTAGTTGGATCTTATGATGTTTCTCCCCCTCTACTCTCTTGTGATGAATTGAGTTTCCCCTTTGAAGTTATCTTATCGGATTGAGTCTTTTATGAGAACACTTGATGTATGTCTTGCCGTGATTATCTGTGGTGACAATGGGATATCATGTGCCACTTGATGTATGTTTTGGTGATCAACTTGCGGGTTTCGTGACATTGGGAACCTATGCATAGGGGTTGGCACACGTTCTTGACTCTCCGGTAGTAGCTTTGGGGCACTCTTTGAAGTACTTTTATGTTGGTTGGATGAATCTGAGATTGTGTGATGCATATCGTATAATCATGCCCACGGATACTTGAGGTGACAATGGAGTATCTAGGTGACATTAGGGTTTTGGTTGATTGTGTCTTAAGGTGTTATTCTAGTATGAACTCTATGATGGATTGAGCGGAAAGAATAGCTTTATGTTATTTTACTATGAACTCTTGAATAGATAGAACAGAAAGGATAACTTTGAGGTGGTTTTGTACCCTACCATAATCTCTATGTTTGTTCTCCGCTATTAGTGGCTTTGGAGTGACTCTTTGTTGCATGTTGAGGGCTTGTTATATGATCTATCTATGTTATTATTGTTGAGAGAACTTGCACTAGTGAAAGTATGAAATCTAGGCCCTGTTTCCTATCATTGCAATACCGTTTATGCTCACTTTTATCGCTCGTTACCTTGCTGTTTTTATTATTTCAGATTACAAAAACCTATATCTACTATCTGTTTTGTACTTGTATCTTCATCTCTTCGCCGAACTAGTGCACCTATACAATTTACCATTGTATTGGGTGTGTTGGGGACACAAGAGACTCTTTGTTATTTGGTTGCAGGGTTGTTTGAGAGAGACCATCTTCATCCTACGCCTCCTACGGATTGATAAACCTTAGGTCATCCACTTGAGGGAAATTTGCTACTGTCCTACAAACCTGTGCACTTGCAGGCCCAACAACGTCTACAAGAAGAAGGTTGTGTTGTAGACATCAAGCTCTTTTCTGGCGTCGTTGCCGGGGAGGTTAGCGCTTGAAGTTATATCTTTAGATCTTGCAATCGAATCTTTTTGTTTCTTGTTTTAGCACTAGTTTAGTTTATAAAAGAAAACTACCAAAAAATGGAGTTAAGTTTGTCTCATACGCTTCATCTTTTTAATATCTTTTGTGAGTATGATGGAAAAAAAATTGTGCCAAAGTGTTAGAAGAAGAATGCATTAAATTGTTTGGCACTAAATATTTGAATGATGAGCATGATTGCAATGTTGTTAGTATGAATTCTTTGAATATCCATGATGCTAATGATGATTGCACTAGTTATGATGAAAATGTCTCCTATAAGCATGTTGATTTTTGTGGAGTAGATTGGATTTGCATGGACACACCAAATAGGGAAGATAGATATTGCAAGAGGCATAAGTACTTAGAGACTAAATTGTTGCAAGAAAGGCTAGATGTTTGTGTTGAAGATTTAAATTATCTTAGCCGTACTTGTGGACTTTGCAATGAAAGTGGTCATTTAGCTATCCGATGCAAATTGTTTCATGATCTAATTGTGTCCAAAAATTGTGATGACTTGATTTCCCTTGCACATTATAATGAACTTAGTTTGCTTATGGGCTATGAAGAAATGAAACGTATAACCAACTATCTCCCAGACTTTGCCTGTTATAAACTTCTTGGTTTTGATCTAGAGGAAATTTATATGTATTGTGCGGTGAATTGCATTGAAAATCCTTATATTGCCAATTACATAAAGAAAAGAAAGCAAATGGAAGATGATGAGAATACTAATGAAAGGGAAGAGGCTTCCCAATCTCCTCCTATTATTTCTTATGATGAATCAGGTAACGAGGAGGAGCTTTCTATTCAACCAATCCCATCAATAAGGATCTCAAAGAGGAAGGTTGAACCTACACATAATGTGAAGAATAAAAAGAAAAGAAGGAGAAACAAAGGTAGAAAGGTATCCCTCCCAAGTGATGTTGCTCCTACTACTCATTGTGATGATGATAATTGCTATACTATTGGTGCTATCAATATTTTTAATGATGAGAGTGATTATGCTTATGATATGAAAGGGCCCAAGATTGGGGAAGCTATGTTTGATTGGGATGAAATATTTGAGAATATATTTGCTGGAATTAATGTTTATCCCAAGCTTGGGGATGCTATGTTTAATGAAGATGATATTTTTAGCATCCCAAGTTTTGATATGTAAAGTTGTTATGATGATAGCATGCCTCCTACCTATGATGATTATATTGATGAAAGTGGGTTCGAAAGAGAGTCAACTTTAGGAAGTAGTGATCCCACTATTTTGGAGGATGTTGAATTTTATTGTGATGAATACAAAAGTGGATTTGGAAGAGTGTCAACTTTATTTAGTGATTCCACTATCTTGGGAGAGGTTTCAATCGATTATGATGAGAACGAAGTTGCTACTTATGATGATTATTGTGATGAAACTTATGCTATAAAAAGTAGTGATGATTATATTTACAAATCTGGTCATGATTATGATTACCCTTTTTCTGAACATTACTCTTTTAATGTGGAAAAAAATTTAGTGTTCAAGTCTCTTATGATACTCTCACTATTCCGAATGAGAAGAATTTTGCTTATGTGGAGAGTAGTAAATTATCTATGCTTGTAGATCATGAAAAGAATGCTTTAGGTGCTGGTTATATTGTTGAATTCATTCATGATGCTACTGAAAATTATTATGAGAGAGGAACATACGCTTGTAGGAATTGCAATATTATCAAGTTTCCTCCCTATGTGCTTAAATTCTTGAAGCTATGCTTGTGTTACCTTCCTATGCTAGTTGATTATTGTTCCCATAAGTTGTTTGTTCACAAAAACCCTATGCATAGGAAGTGGGTTAGAATTAAATGTGCTATTCATATGCTTCATGATGCTCCTTTTATGATTCAATTCTTATCTTTTATGTGAGCATCATTGCCATCATCATGCCTAGCTAAAAAGGCATTAAAGAAAAGCGCTTGTTGGGAGACAACCCAATATTTATACTTACAGTTTTTGTGTGTCCACATGATTATTCTACTGTAGTAATCATGTTTTATAGCTTTTGTTTCAATAAAGTGCCAAGTAGAACCTTTGGGAAGACTTGGGTGAAGTCTATATGATCTTACTGTAAAAAACAGAAACTTTAGCGGTCATGAGAGTAGCTGAAATTTTTTACTGGAGAGTGATTTTAGGTTGATTATTTTTGCAGATGATTAATAGACAAATTACTCAGGTCCAGCAATTTATTTCATAATTTTTGGGGTTCCATAAGTATACGTTTGATACAGATTACAACAGACTGTTCTGTTTTTGACAGATTCTGTTTTCATTGTGTTGTTTGCTTATTTTGATGCATCTATGGCTAGTATTAAGTGGTATGAACCATAGAGAAGTTGTAATACAGTAGGTTTTACACCAATATGAATCTATAATGAGTTCATTACAGTACCTAAGTGGTGGTTTTATTTTCTTATACTAACGGAGCTTACTAGTTTTGTGTTGAGTTTTGTGTGGTTGAAGTTTTCAAGTTTTGGGTAAGGATTCGATAGACTATGGAATAAGGAGTGGAAAGAGCCTAATCTTAGGGATTCACAAGGTACCCCAAGGTAATATTCAAGGACAACCAATCAACTAAGCTTGGGGATGCCCCGGAAGGCATCCCCTCTTTCGTCTTCGTTCATCCGTAACTTTACTTGGAGCTATATTTTTATTCACCACATGATATGTGTTTTGCTTGGAGCATCATTTTCTTTTGTTAGTTTTTGCTTTATGTTAGTTAGAATAATGTTTTGCATCTTTAGTTTCAATAAAAAAGTCAAGGATAGCCTTTGCCATGCTTATTTTGCTTGTATACATGTTGCTGTTTGAAAACAGAAAGTTTACCGTTGTTGCAAAAGTTCCCTAGAAAACTCAGATAATGGTATAACGTTGAATCTTTTTGCATATTAAGCTATGATAAATTTATTACAGTGGGAATTTTAGTTCATAATTTTTGGTGTCAGGGAAGTATTGATACTCTTGCATTCTTTACAGAACTGTACTGTTTTGGCAGATTGCTGTTATGTTTGCATTGTTTGCGTATGTTTGCTTGTTTAATGATTCTATTTGAGGATAGGAGTATTAAATATACAGAGACATTTAGTATTCAATGTTGAATAATAATGTTAGTGATTTGTTACAGTAGAAGATGATAAGGTTTTGCATTGGTTTATACTAACCTATCTCACGAGTTCTTGTTGAGTTTGTTGTGAATGAAGCTTTTGATAAAAAGAAAAACCGTGACATTAAAGGAATTAAGGAGACACAAAAGTTCAAGCTTGGGGATGCCCAAGGAACCCCAAGATAATATTTCAAGAATTCTCAAGCATATAAGCTTGGGAATGCCCCGGTAGGCATCCCACCTTTCTTCTTCAATCACTATTGGTTAGTATCGGTTGAGCCTAAGTTTTTGCTTCTTCACATGAGTTGTGCTATCCTTGCATTGTAGTTTTATTTAGCTTTGCTTGCTGCTTGAATAAGTATAAAGATCTGAAATTCTTTAATGAGAGAGAGCCATACACAAATTGGAATTTGCTAGAATATTCTATGTGCTTCACTTATATCTTTTGAGCTTGATAATTTTTGCTCTAGTGCTTCACTTATATCTTTTAGAGCACGGTGGTAGATTTGTTTTAAAGAAACTATTGAACTCTCATGCTTCACTTAGATTATTTTAAGAGTCGTTAATAGCATGGTAATTTTCTTAATATTAATATACTTGGTATTCAAGATATGTGAAACTTTCTTATGAGTGTGTTGAATACTAAGATAAGTTTGATGCTTGATAATTGTTTTGAGATATGGAGGTGATAATATCAAAGTCGTGCTAGTTGGGTGATTATGTATTTGAGAAATTCTTGTATTGAAGTTTGCAAGTCCCGTAGCATGCATGTACGGTTAAAGTTGTGTAACAAATTTGAAACATGAAGTGTACCTGGCTTGTGCATCCTTATGAGTGGCGGTCGGGGATGAGCGATGGTCTTTTCCTACCAATCTATCCCCCTAGGAGCATGCGCGTAGTACTTGATTTTTGATGACTTCTAAATTTTTGCAATAAGTATATGAGTTCTTTTGACTAATGTTGAGTCCATGGATTATATGCACTCTCACCTTTCCACCTTTGCTATCCTCTCTAATACCGCGCACCTTTCGCCGGTATCATACACCCACCATATACCTTCCTCAAAACAGCCACCATACCTACCTATTATGGCATTTCCATAGCCATTCCGAGATATATTGCCATGCAACTTTCCACCGTTCCTTTTATTATGACACGCTCCGTCATTATCATGTTGCTTTTTGCATGAACATGTAGTTGACATTGTATTTGTGGCAAGGCCACCTTCATAATTTTCATACATGTCGCTCTTGATTCATTGCATATCCCGGTACACCGCCGGAGGCATTCATATAGAGTCATATTTTGTTCTAAGTATCGAGTTGTAATTGTTGAGTTGTAAGAAAAATAAAAGTGTGATGATCATCATTATTAGAGCATTGTCCCAGTGAGGAAAGGATGATGGAGACTATGATTCCCCCATAAGTCGGGATGAGACTCCGGACGAAAAAAAAGATAGGCCATAAAAAAGGCCCAAATAAAAAAAAAGAGAAAAAGAGAGAAGGGACAATGCTACTATCCTTTTACCACACTTGTGCTTCAAAGTAGCACCATGATCTTCATAATAAGAGAGTCTCATATATTGTCACTTTCATATACTAGTGGGAATTCTTCATTATAGAACTTGGCTTGTATATTCCAATGATGGGCTTCCTCAAAAGTGCCCTAGGTCTTCTTGAGCAAGCAAGTTGGATGCACACCCACTTAGTTTATTTTGTTGAGCTTTCATATACTTATAGCTCTAGTGCATCCGTTGCATGGCAATCCCTACTCACTCACATTGATATCTATTGATGGGCATCTCCATGGCCCGTTGATACGCCTAGTTGATGTGAGACTATCTTCTCCTTTTTGTCTTCTCCACACAATCCCCATCATCATATTCTATTCCACCCATAGTGCTATATCCATGGCTCACGCTCATGTATTGCGTGAAGGTTGAAAAAGTTTGAGATTATTTAAGTATGAAACAATTGCTTGGCTTGTCATCGGGGGTATAGAAGTTGGGAACATCATTGTGTGAAGAAAATGAAGCATACCCTAACTATATGATTTTGTAGGGATGGACTTTCTTTTGCCATGCTACTTTGAGAAGACATTATTGCTTTGATTAGTATGCTTGAAATATTATTACTTTTATGTCAATATGAACTTTTGTCTTGAATCTTATGGATCTGAATATTCATGTCACAATTAAGAAGATTTACATTGAAATTATGCCAAAGTATCACTCCGCATCAAAAATTCTTTTTTATCATTTACCTACTCGAGGACGAGCAGGAATTAAGCTTGGGGATGCTTGATATGTCTCCAACGTATCTATAATTTTTTATTGCTCCATGCTACTTTATCTACTGTTTTAGGCAATATTGGGCTTTATTATCCACTTTTATATTATTTTTGGGACTAACCTATTAACCGGAGGCCCAGCCCAGATTTGTTGTTTTATGCCTATTTCAGTGTTTCGAGGAAAAGGAATATCAGACGAAGTCAAAACGGAACGAAATCAACTGGAGAAGTTATTTTTGGAAGGAAAGCAACCCAGGGAACTTGGAGTGCACGTCAAGGGAGATACGGGCTGCCCACGAGGGTGCCCCCCCCCCGGGGCACGCCCCCTGCCTCGTGGGACCCCCGTAGCTACTCCGACGTACCCCCTACACCACCCATATATACTCTTGTACCCTAAAACTTCCAGAACAGAAGATAGATCGGGAGTTCCGCCGCCGCAAGCCTCTGTAGCCACCAAAAACCAATTGGGACCCTGTTCCGGCACCCTATCGGAGGGGGATCCCATCACCGGAGGCCATCTTCATCATCCCGGCGCTAT
Organism: Triticum aestivum; assembly: GCF_018294505.1. Classification (NCBI taxonomy): domain Eukaryota; kingdom Viridiplantae; phylum Streptophyta; class Magnoliopsida; order Poales; family Poaceae; genus Triticum; species Triticum aestivum. Next base: position 98,049,876 of record NC_057813.1, on the reverse strand, counting down.
CCATGACGAGGAGGGAGTAGTTCACCCTCGGGGCTGAGGGTATGTACCAGTAGCTATGTGTTTGATCTCTCTCTCTCTCTCGTGTTCTTTCTCGTGTTCCCTCTATGGCACGATCTTGATGTATCCCGAGCTTTGCTATTGTAGTTGGATCTTATGATGTTTCTCCCCCTCTACTCTCTTGTGATGAATTGAGTTTCCCCTTTGAACTTATCTTATCGGATTGAGTCTTTTATGAGAACACTTGATGTATGTCTTGCCGTGATTATCTGTGGTGACAATGGGATATCATGTGCCACTTGATGTATGTTTTGGTGATCAACTTGCGGGTTTCGTGACATAGGGAACCTGTGCATAGGGGTTGGCACACGTTCTTGACTCTCCGGTAGTAGCTTTGGGGCACTCTTTGAAGTACTTTTATGTTGGTTGGATGAATCTGAGATTGTGTGAGGCATATCATATAATCATGCCCACGGATACTTCAGGTGACAATGGAGTATCTAGGTGACATTAGGGTTTTGGTTGATTTGTGTCTTAAGGTGTTATTCTAGTATGTACTCTATGATGGATTGAGCGGAAAGAATAGCTTTATGTTATTTTACTACGAACTCTTGAATAGATAGAACAGAAACGATAACTTTGAGGTGGTTTTGTACCCTACCATAATCTCTACATTTGTTCTCCGCTATTAGTGGCTTTGGAGTGACTCTTTGTTGCATGTTGAGGGCTTGTTATATGATCTATCTATGTTATTATTGTTGAGAGAACTTGCACTAGTGAAAGTATTAACCCTAGGCCTTGTTTCCTATCATTGCAATACCGTTTACGCTCACTTTTATCGCTCATTACCTTGTTGTTTTTGTTATTTCAGATTACAAAAACCTATATCTACTATCTATTTTGCACTTGTATCTTCATCTCTTCGCCGAACTAGTGCACCTATACAATTTACCATTGTATTGGGTGTGTTGGGGACACAAGAGACTCTTTGTTATTTGGTTGCAGGGTTGTTTGAGAGAGACCATCTTCATCCTATGCCTCCTACGGATTGATAAACCTTAGGTCATCCACTTGAGGGAAATTTGCTACTGTCCTACAAACCTGTGCACTTGCAGGCCCAATAACGTCTACAAGAAGAAGGTTGTGTAGTAGACATCAATGTTCTACGCATGTACAGGAACCAGTAGGAAGGCCATGGATTAGCTAGGAGCATTGGACAATACGGCGAGGACACCAAGCGCAAGGAACAAGAGGAAGAGCTGCCAGGAAGCTACAACGCTTGGACGACCGACAGCCACCGGACAATCGATGATCTCCGGACGTCCGACGCATGGAGACTCCACCAGCCAGATCGACTCCAGCCGAGGCAACCTACAGCGCCCGGACGACCGCCAGACACTGGACGTCCGACACTCATCAGCGCCCGGACGACCGACGCCGACCGGACGTCCGACACTACCGGACCAGAGCCAAAACATCGGAAGTCCGAAGACTTCCGAACGACCGGACGCCTGCGACCGACCGGACGACCGACAGCCATCGGACGTCTGACGTCTGTCTGCGCATAGAGATCGGGCCCGAGGCCCATGTATCCCTCTCCCACTTACCCCTTCGTGGACCTAGACTATAAATACCCCCTACCTCCTCCTAGCTAGGGTTAGCAATGGTTTAGCTCATATTTGAGGTAGAGCTTTGCTCATCCACTTGGTTACTTCTTCTCGGAGCTCACGATCTCTTCGGAGAAGATCCCCCAAGCGGATTCAAGACCCCATCACGGGAAAACACTTCAAGACCTCCTCACAGAGAAGACCTTTTGTATCATCCTTTGTTAACCTTGAATCGTGTATCACTCTTTGTGTTTCGAGGATTTAGCATATGCGTGACCGAATCTTGTTGGTTGAGTGATTTCTCTTGTGTTTCCCCTCATGTTCCCCTCGTTTTTTCCCTCGTGTTCTTCATGTTCTTCGTAGGATCCCCTCCAATCGTGAAAGATCTGGCATCTAGGGTTCTACCCTACATCACAAAGGAGACCTTGCTTCCGAGGGTTTGGACATATTGCATGAAGGCACGGCTCATGAATTGGGTGCCACTATTAGTGATCATTCTGGCGGGTACTCCAAAATGTCTGTTGCACCGACACTAGGGCGTTAAACAATAGCGCTTATTGGAAGGCAACCCAATTTTTATTTGTTGCTTTTTGTTTTTTCTACTGTTCTTGAATAAATACACATTATTACTTCTGTAGTAATTGTGTTTTAGTTTTTTTATTTAGTTTTTGAGCCAATAAGACCTTTGGGATGGTCTATGGTGATAGTTGATTTGATTTTGCTGAAAAACAGAAACTTTTGCGCTCATTGCTAGAATTTTAGAAATTCATAGAAGCATGATAAAATTCTTAATTATTTACACCGGATTGATACACAAATTGCCTAGATTGTCCTAATTTTTCAGAATTTTTGGAGTTCATAAGTTTACGAAGTTTCCAGATTACTACAAATTGTTCTGTTGTTGATAGATTCTGTTTTCTATGTGTTATTTGCTTATTTTGATGAATCTATGGGTAGTATTGGGGGGTATGAACCATGGAGAAGTTGGAATACAGTAGATATAACACGAATATAAATTTAGAATGAGTTCACAATAGTACCTAAAGTGGTGATTTGCTTTATTATACTAACGAATCTTACGAGTTTTCTGTTGAGTTTTGTGTTGTGAAGTTTTTAAGTTTTGGGTAAAGATTTGATGGACTATGGAATAAGGAGTGGCAAGAGCCTAAGCTTGGGGATGCCCAAGGCACCCCAAGGTAGTATTCAAGGACAACCAAGCATCTAGGCTTGGGGATGCCCCAGATGGCATCCCCACTTTCGTCTTCAATCCATCGGTAAATTTACTTGAGGCTATATTTTTATTCACCACATGATATATGTTTTGCTTGGAGCGTCTTGTATGATATGATTTTTTTTCTTTTTAGTTTGCCACAATCATCCTAATTGTACACACCTTTTGAGAGGGACACGCTTTAATCATGAATTTATTAGAATACTCTATGTGCTTCACTTATATCTTTTGAGTTAGGTAGTTTGTTCTAGTGCTTCACTTATATGTTTTTAGAGCATGGCGGTGGTTTTATTTTATAGAAATTGTTGAACTCTCATGCTTCACTTATATTATTTTTAGAGTCTTAAACAGCATGGTAATTTTCTTAGGTTATGAATTTAGTCCCAATATGATGGGCATCCAAGAGGGATATAATAAAAACTTTCATATAAAGAGCATTGAATATATGAGAAGTTTGATTCCTTACATTGTTTTGAGATATAAAGATGGTGATATTAGAGTCATGCTAGTGAGTAATTGTGGATTGGTAGAAATACTTGGATGCATGATTTATTTTTTTGATTGTCTTCCTTATAAGTGGCGGTCGGGGACGAGCGATGGTCTTTCCCTACCAATCTATCCCCCTAGGAGCATGCGTATTAGTACTTTGTTTTGACGTCTAATAAACTTTTGCAATAAGTATGTGAGTTCGTTATGACTAATGTTGAGTCAATGGATTTTACGCACTCTCACCCTTCCACCATTGCTAGCCTCTCTAGTACCGTGCAACTTTCATCAGTGCATTAAACCAACCATATACTCTTCCTCAAAACAACCACCATACCTACCTATTATGGCTTTTCCATAGCCATTCCGAGATATATTGTCATGCAACTTCCACCATTGTCACATTGTTCTCATATGCATGAGGCATTCATATAGAGTCATATATTTATTCTACTATCGAGTTGTAATTCTTGAGTTGTAAGTAAATAATGGTGTGATGATCATCATTATTAGAGCATGGTCCCATGTGAGGAAAGGATGATGGAAGCTATGATTCCCCCACAAGTTGGGATGAGTCTCCGGACTTTAAGAAAATAAAAGAGGCCAAAGAAGCCCAAATAAAAAAGAGGCCAAAGAAGCACAAACAAAAAATGAGAGAAAAAGAGAGAATGGACAATGTTACTATCCTTTTTCCACACTTGTCCTTCAAAATAGCACCATGTTCTTCATGATAGAGAGTCTCTCATTTTATCACTTTCATATACTAGTGAGAATTTTTGATTATAGAACTTGGCTTGTATATTCCAATGATGGGCTTCCTCAAATTGCCCTAGGTTTTCATGAGCAAGCAAGTTGTATGCACACCCACTTAGTTTCATTTTGAGCTTTCATACACTTATAGCTCTAGTGCATCCGTTGCATGGAAATCCCTACCTCACTTGCATCAATATCAATTGATGGGCATCTCCATAGCCCATTAATTTGCCTAGTTGATGTGAGGCTTTCTCCTTCCTTTTGTCCTCTCCACAACCACCATATTCTATTCCACCTATAGTGTTATATCCATGGCTCACGCTCATGTATTGTGTGAAAGTTGAAAAAGTTTGAGAACACGAAAAGTATGAAACAATTGCTTGGCTTGTCATCGGGGTTGTGCATGATGAAATACTTTGTGTGATGAAGATGGACCATAGCCAGACTATATGATTCTGTAGGGATAACTTTCTTTGGCCATGTTATTTTGAGAAGACATGATTGCTTCATTAGTATGCTTGAAGTATTATTGTTTTTATGTCAATATTAAACTTTTGTTTTGAATCTTATGGATCTGAACATTCTTGCCACAATAAAGAAAATTGCATTGATAAATATGTTAGGCAGCATTCCACATCAAAAATTCTGTTTTTTATCATTTACCTACTCAAGGTCGAGCAGGAATTAAGCTTGGGGATGCTCGATACATCTCCAAGGTATCTATAATTTTTTATTGTTCCATGCTATTATATTATCTGTTTTGGATGTTTTATATGCATTAATATGGTGTTTTATATTATTTTTGGGACTGACTTATTGACCTAGAGCCGAGTGCCCATTTCTGTTTTTTCCTTGTTTTTGACTTGTACAGAAAAGGAATATCAAACGGAGTCCAAACGGAATAAAACTTTACGGTGATTTTTCTTGGACCAGAAGAAACCCACAAGACTTGGAGAGGAGGCCAGAAGACCCATGAGGCGGCCACAAGCCATGGGGGCGCGCCCCCTGGATTGTGGGCCCCTTGTGGACTGTCTTGACCTAATCTCTACACTATAAATCCTCAAATATTCCCCCTATACTAGAGGGCACACCAAAAATACTTTTCAGTCGCCACAAGCTTTTGTTCCCGTGAGATCCCATCTTGGGGCCTTTTCCGGCACCCTGCCAGATGGGGATTCGATCACGGAGGGCCTCTACATCAACCTTGCTACCCTTCCGATGAAGCGTGAGTAGTTTACCACAAACCTAAGGGTCCATGGCTAGTAGCTAGCTGGCTTCTTCTCTCTCTTTGATCTTCAATACAATGTTCTCCTCAATGTTCTTGGAGATCTATTCGATGTAATCTTCTTTTGTGGTGCGGTTGTTGAGATCCGATGAATTGTGGATTTACGATCAGATTATCTATGAATATTATTTGAGTCTTCTCTGAACTCTTTTATGCATGAATAAGATATCTTTGTATTTCTTTTCGAACTATCGGTTTGGTTTGGCCAACTAGATTGGTTTTTCTTGCAACGGGAGAGGTGCTTGGTTTTGGGTTCAATCTTGCAGTGTCCTCACGCAGTGACAGAAGGGGTAGCGAGGCACGTATTGTATTATTGTCATCAAGGATAAAAGATGGGGTTTATATCATATTGCTTGAGTTTATCCCTCTACATCATGTAATCTTGCTTAAGATGTTACTCCATTCTTATAAACTTAATAGTCTAGATGCATCATGTTGGATAGCGGTCGAATGTGTGGAGTAATAGTAGTAGATGCAGAATCGTTTTGGTCTACTTGTCACGGACGTATGCCTATATTTATGATCATTGCCTTAGATATCATCGTAATTATGCCTTTTCTATCAATTGCTCAACAATAATTTGTTTACCCAATGTATGCTTTATTCAAGAGAGAAGCCTCTAGTGAAACCTATAGCCCCCGGGTCTATTTTCCATCTTATATCTTCAGATCTATAAACCAAAAAACCCAAAAATACCTTACTGCAATTTATTTATATTTACTTTAGTTTGTTGTTTCAATTATCTTTTATACCTATCTCTATTAGATCTCACTCTTGTTCGTTACCGTGAAGGGAATGACAACCCTTTTTTCGCGTTGTGTGCAAGTGTTTGTTAGTTTGCGCAGGTGCATGTATTGGAGACTTGTTTGTGCCTCCTACTGGACTGATACATTGATTCTTAACTGAGGGAAATACTTATCTCTACTTTGTTGCATCACCCTTTCCTCTTCAAAGGAAAAATCAACGTAGGCTCAAGAAGTAGCAGTCGCAATCTGCCAACCGAAGACGCGTACCTTAGGTGGAGTAGGGCACCTCCACAATGCCTTCCAGACGGCATGTTTGTCGTCCGGTGCCCTGCTCGTGGCGCATGAAGACGTGCGAAGTTTATCCTCAAGCTCAATATTGTAGAAGTTCATTTAAATTACCCACCACGACCCTTATATAATTGTTGGATCACTAAAGGAAAAACATTACATGCAATCCTACTTTGAATAAAAATAAACTCTTTTGGAAATGGATATAAGTCAAATGGAATATTTAAATAAGCTATGGAAATAATCCACATAAAATAAATCACCAAAAGGATCTAAATAAATGTCTAAGCCTCTAGAAATTTTCCTAAAGGAATTTAGTACAGGTTTGGTTTTGAAAATAAATTGAAATTCAAAATAGAAATGAAGTTAGAATAAAAATAGAAAAAGAAAAAGGGGAAATAAATAAAGGAAAAGACTAAGGCTAAGCCCGCCCAACAATAGAAATGAAATGAAACAAATAAAAATCATGTAGGATTCAGATGGACGTGACATTGCAATCCTATGTTTTGTTGTGCATGTGTTTTCTGGATCCTGCAAGTCAAAGAGGTCATTTCTTGCATCAAGGACCTTTGCACAAAACATGCTAATTTGCAATTAATGTTGCCACATGATTTTTTTTTCCCGCACGACTGGCCCAATATATATGTCATAGCTATTTAATAAAAGAATATAGAAGGTTAAAATTGTACAATGTATTTGCAAGCTTGAGCTAGGTGCCATACTGATAATAATAGGCACACAATTTCAATATTGTTTAATTGATGTGTCATGCTTTATCTAGTAAAATAAAAATTATTGCCGCACTATAAATTTAGGTGCATGATATATGTGGAGGATTTGAAGATTCTATAAATTGGGTAGTGTGATGACTAAACACAATGGGAAAGGGGAGGCGCTACTTCACATATCAACACATTACACATGCAGCAATTAATGATAGACTGGTCACTTTGTGTCTAGATGTTGTTGCGACAAACAAATGATCTGTAATATGTTGCTTGATGGTTGTTCCTATTCTTGTTTGTTAGGTTCTGCTAATTATAATGATCCTGAAAAAATGGATTATAATTATCTTGTTAGATTCAACTACATTATATATATATTCTCATTTTTAGTTAATGTTGGTACAATCCATACAGAACTAGTTTTTTTTTTGCAGGGAGATACAGAACGGGTTTACATTTGAATTATAAAAACTTTCAATACATGCATATCCATCCTTTATTTTGAAGGTCAATCTTTAGACAAATAATAAATACAACTCCCTTGAATCCTTGGAAGGTGAAATGCACAGAACCTAAATTTGGTGTATTGTTTTGTACTTTAAAAATACCTAAAGGGTGACAAATTTAGGGGCAAGCTACACAAATTTGGAAGTGTTTCCTTCACTATTAGATTTTTGAACATTAAGGTGGCATGATACAAATTTCTACATTTCTTCTTTAAAAGTGTGATCAATTAAATATTTCCTTCACTTTTTCCCTCTATTTTTTTAAACCAAATGGATTAATAGTGCTGCAAAACAAACAATTATCTTCCCGGTTTCTCCTCTACTATTTCTACGAACCAAACATGGGCTTTTTGTACTCCCTCCATTCTTTTATACAAGGCCACAAACTCAAATTACAGGTATCAAGGTGAAATTTAATGACTACTTTGACAGCTAACTTTTCTTTTTGTTAACTAGGATCATTAATACGCCACACGCATGCAAGGAAGGAATGAGAAGGAAGTCACAGTGTCATTATGGCTACATGCATGCAAGTATTAAACAAGTTGCTAGTATGAGAAAACATCTTTAAATTTTATCTCGATCACTGTTAGTGGTCTTGTATAGATGCAAAAATGTATTTTTTATAGTGGCCTTGTATAAGGAAATGGAGGGAGTGTTTGAAAGTGTGGGGAAGGGCGATAAATTAAGGCGGCAGGATAAATAATCGTGAGAGTAAAATTTGCAAAGTGGTACAAGAACTTCACCTAAACTGCCTAACTTTTCGCGGCCACCTTTGCACATCTAGTTTTAAAATATAGATGTATTGGGTATGTTATGACTTAGGATTGATATTTCTTTGTAGTTTAGTATAGTGAGAGACGTAGTAGCACGGTGATGGCGTGGATTCCCATGTCTCTTATGTGAACATTGTATGCGCTGGACCCCTGACTTTTGTTTCATTTCGATGGACTTAGAACAGATGAAAGTATGAAACCGCCTTTGCTGAAAGTATGAAACCGCCCTTGCTGAAAGCGGTTAGTCCATCTAACGTAAAAAACTATTCCTTTTCTATTCGCAAAAAAGGAAAAAGTATTCCTTCGGCCTAACCACTGACCAACTTGAGAGCTCGTTCGCCTCCGAGGAACAAGCGCGCACGCCAAGCGCCGTGCGACACCCTTTTCCATTGCCGCCGTCATGTCGTTGCCACAGGGATGTGTATAAAAGGGTAATAAATCGGCTCGCTCGGGTCAAACTCAAACAAATATGTTCGCCGTAGGCAGCCGATCGATCCGGCCAATCGACCCACACTGTGCAAAACTAACGCGCGATTCGAAAGGGCGGCGGCACTTTCGTGCGGATGCTTCCGGCCGGTAATATTCTCGCTTTACATGAATCTTCTCTTTTTTGCTGTCGTTTGACTCCCATAAAGATTGCGCGGTTTGCTCGTGATCAGCTTACTCTTTTGAGTGGCTCCAACTGGAATTTTGATTGGCAACGCGACGATCATTAGTTAGGCGCAAAGATTGGTCCCTTGAACACGATACATGACAAAGAATCAATAAAGCTTTTCATAAAAAAAAGTGTATGTCCTAAAGTGATAGCAGGTAGTAAAATGACTAATTATGCCTCTACTTATCTCTCTTCCAATAAAGTGATTATTCGAACATGGTAAATTTCTTCTTTTTTTTTGGAGTATCTCTTTGGAGTATAGCAGGTAGTAAAAAGTACCAAGGATAAGCAAAGCACATACTCGTTACGTTAAAAAAAGGCTGCCTCGGTTGAACTTTTGCGTGTGTTCCACAAGAAACCTTTCCGTACTTTCGACTTTCCCAGGGAAGGCTACCAGTCTATGACAATTTGGTCAGTCAGTGGTTGTCATTTGTGAAGGCAGGCAACGGAGAAGGTGGAGCCGCCCAAATCATAGTAGAATGTCCATGTTTTCTTATTTAGAATATGCTGGCAGTATATATAAACATAATGCATATAAAATTTCTCATATATACAAAATATAGCCAGTAACAATCAAAGATTAATTAAAATCCACTTCACTTGCAGTGTACTTCAATAAGAAAATGCAATTGATGATGTATACATGACGAGCAATGATCCAACAAATTTGTTCTTCGGCGGCGACGGTGGTCAGTCACAAGCGTCTTTCAAAGATGATGAGTGCAAGAACCTTCTAGAGCTAACTTGTTACTTTGCTTATTTGGAGGTCTTTTGTGCAAAGTTTTGGGGACACCTATGTTGTCGGGTCCTTCCGACGAATGTTGCATGTGTGCGCTTTGCCTACAAACATTTGTTGCTTGTTTGAGCGTTGTTCTTCCTTATGCATCCGAGCTTGCATTTGTGATGCTTGTTAGATTCTTGCATGATCCTTACACACATGTGGATGGTGTTGGTCGGCTGTGTTCTAGTGGCATGTGTTGTTGCTACAGGTGATGCATTGGAGGGGAGAAGGGACACACCAACACAGAGAACCAACAAGAGAAATGCGGAGCGAAGCATAATCAAATCGCCGTTAGATACTACATTACCCTTGAAGATCTCAAAGCAACATCCAAGCCTCTAGTGGCATGGACATCAATAGGATAGCGGCAACACCACACATGTGTCGCTTGAGATGAGGATTTTTTCTATCTCCTCGTTCAAGGCAACACATAAGCATGAAAGGGCTAACACAAGCAACACGGGAACCTTGCGGACGGGCCCTAGCGAACACTCTCTTCCAGCTGACACACTGGGGCTACCACGAGAACATAGGCAGCAGTCAAGGATCCTCATTTATAGGAAGAAGGTGAAGAGATTTGTGCATTACTAGGATAAAAGTAAATTGCAATATTTTTACAAAACACAAATTGGCTAAAACAAACATGTAATTCCACTAAAAATATATGGAAATTTTTAGTTTTACATGTTTTTTAAAGATGTCATTTCCTTCTAGCGAAATTTCTCGTGTCTTTCCGTACCATTCTCTTGTCCATGAGAAGTGAATCTAGCAATTGTTCTCCACACCCCTGGTAGACATGACACAACCAGTCCATCCACAAGAAGCAGCCAACGTCTGGCATTTCTAGTCAGAAATTGACATAAATACTACTCTCTTCGATCCCTATTAGTTGTCGCTAAAACACATGTAGACGAATTTCAGTCCTAGATACATCTTTTGACCGAGAATTAATATGGATCGGAGGGAGTAGCGTATTGAGAGTTAAACAAAAAATGACATAAAAAACTAAATGTGTTGTTTTAATCATTGGTACAAATATCTGAATTCTTGCTTCCACACACTGAATTAAATTCAATCAAATCATACATGAGAGAAGCCTCTTCTAACAACCAAAACCAACTTTTACACAACATACAGACATATCACCAAGGACCTATGCGAGGTACCCAATTTCTATATATCCTCTCGTTATTAACTCCGAAATCTGGAGGTCATTGACACAATGAAAAGTGTAGGACCATCTGTGAGGCCGGTGGCGGAGGCGGTGGCGGCGGCGGCGGTTTTGACGATTGTTACCATTTTGATTTTGTTTTTTCTATTTCTAGGTTTGAATATTGTAACACAGAGGCAAATAAGGTTGCTCATGAGTTCGCTAGGTTGTCTAGATTTTCTTCAATTTTTGATTGGTTTGAGAAGCCTTTACCTTTCCTCATAAATGATGTATCTATTATTTCTATTGAATAAAGTGTGCGAGATTTTGTTTAAAAAAAGCATTCACTAACAACGATCCCATGTGAACCGACCCATTAACGTAGAGCATCGTTTTCTGACTAGAAAAGGCCCTGTGACTTTTTGGGAAGCTTCAAGGCTGGTTTTGGAAGCTTGCATGTTAGTTTTCTTCCTATTTTTCATTTTTTTTCTCGGTCGATTTTTTGTTTTTTTTATCGGTTTCTATTTCCTGTTCTTTTTTTCTGCTCTACTGTGTTTTAATCTGTGAATATTTTCACATTCATAAACTGTTTTTAACTTGTATACATTTTTTATAATTCATGGGAATATTTTTGAATGCATCATTTGAATTATGAATGTTTCTTGAATTTGTGAATATTTTTCGAATTCATGAACTTTTTTAGTTCATGGTCTTTATTCGAATTCGCAAACAATTTTTAAAATTTGGTTAAGGAATGTTTTCTGAACTCGTGAAATATTTTGGAACACAGGAACATATTTTAATTTGAGAACCTATTCCAAATTCGTGAACATAGTTTTTGAATTGATGATCGTTTTTAAAAAAAATCATGAACATTCTATGAATCCACAATTTTTTTTAGTTCACGAACATCTTTTGAACTTGTCAATGATTTTTGAACTTGTGAACAAATTTGCAAACATTTTTGTAATTCATGAAAAATTATTTTAATTCGTGATCATTTTTTCATTCAATTTCATGAATAATCTCTAAATTTGTGAACATTTTTTGAACTTGTGATCCTGGGTGCGGTCGCTTTATCTGGGATACATATCATCTCCCTGTGGGAGTGGCTTTCTTTTAGCAAATCGGTGGGAGTGGTCATGTGCCACTTATCGCGAAGCACACGACTGCCTCGTCTAAAGAAGGGTGCGGTGGTGGGCCGGCCAAGCTGGACGCGGCTCGTCACGATGACATATTTGATTTGTTTTCTCCCTTTAGTTATTTTATTTATATTTTAAATGCATATAGTTAAAAAAATACTTACTAAAATTTGAAACCATGAATTTAAAAAACTTACCATAGTATAAAAAATGCTAGCAAAGTTTTTTTAAAAATGTTGATAACTTAAATAATATTCAAGCCAAGGAGAAATGTTCCCGTGTTTCAAATACTCCCTCATTCAGAAATACTTGTCGTGGAAATTTCTGGATGAGGGAGTATTCAAAATACGGGAAAAAGATTTTGTGCCAAGGAAAAATGTTCCCGTGGTTCAAATACTCCTATGAATGTGATTTTTTTGAAAATGTCTATACAGTGTAAAACAAATCGCATAATGTAGAAAAACTTTTTATACCTTAAAAAATGTACGTGACATTTTATTGAATTATTCCCACATTTTTTTTAAATGTTCATAGCATTTTTTTTTGAAAAAACTTATATACAATTAAAAAAAATCACGATAGTTAAACAATTATACGTGATAATTTAAAGAAATAATTACCTGTTTCCAAAAATATCCATGAAAACATTTATGCAATGCACGAAAAATTCCATAGTTTATAAAAATATTTTTTGCCGAAATATAAAAATGTTTATTGCCATGAAAAAAATACGAAATGTTTATTTGGGAAATTTAACCTTGTATTCAGAAAAGTGTTCAAAACATCTATGTAATAGAATAATATACAGTCATGTATTTGTAAAAGGATCCAACGTAGCTGTCGTTGCTCCCTACTAGGAATGCTCGTGGGCCACCATCTACATTGAGGCCCAAATCGAGCATAACTTACTGCTGCCCTTTTGAGGGCTAATAACTGAAGAGATCACATGAAGATTTTACCCGCTTGGGAGTTACTTTATGGGCAATTTGGAGCTCTAGAAGAAAGATCATACACGAGGAATCGAGGATATACATCAGTCGACGCATGCCACTAATGCTTTTATAAACTCGTTTATATCTGATTTGGAGGTGCTGGAGAAACCAACTGCTAAACACAGACGAGCTGCTCCGTCCAGGCCAACTAGTTGGATTGCACCACCAACGGGAAGGAGTAAAATCAACGTAGATGCAGCTCTCACCCGAAATATGCAGGTAGGGGCCATGGTTGCGGTGTGCAGGGACAGCCTTGGGAACTATATCGACACTTCCACTATCACTTTTGTTGGGATCTCATACCCTGCGACGCTGGAAGCTCTGGCAGTCACTAGTAGAAAAGGGGGCAATGGTTCAGGCCAGGTCAGCCCATTAATCTCGGTTCAACCCAGAACGGGGACCAATGGGGGCATTGGACCCGGTTCGTGAGCCCCGGGGGCCGGCCGGGCCACGTGGGCCATTGGTCCTGGTTCGTCTGGACCTTTTGGTCCCGGTTGGTGAGACAAACCGGGACCAATGGGCCTCGCTCCTGGCCCACCACCATTGGTCCCGGTTGGTGGGACGAACCGGGACCAAAGGCAGCCCATTAGTCCCCGTTGGTGGCACAAACCGGGACTAAAGGGGTGGTCCTCGTTGCTGCCAGAGTTTAGTCCCACCTCGCCAACCGAAGGGGGCTCACACCGGTTTATAAGCCCCCCCCCTCTCTGCCTTGTTGAACTGCTCTCAAAGTGAAAATAGATGCCCTTATACAGGAAATTTGACCTAAATTCATATTGAATTTCTCTGAAGTTAGTAGAAATTTATTATGAATTTAGGTCTAATTTTCTCTATAAGCGCATCTATGCTCATTTCTGAGTAGTTTTTTATATAGTTTTTTTTCTGCTATATTTATTTTTTTCTATTTATTTCTAAGTTGTAATAAGTTATTAAAAATAAAACAGATTTTAGTAAAGTTAATCACAATTATTTTTTCTTCTAATTATTTCTGAGTAGTTTTTTATATAGTTTTTTTTCTTTAATGCTATATTTATTTTTTCTATTTATTTCTGTGTGGTAATAAGTCATTAAAAATAAAAAAGAGGCGCAATGCTAGTTAATTCGCTTCAAACCTTTTGGAATAGTGTAAACTGCACTGCACATAGCTCCATGCAGTCTACCCTATTCCTCAAGGCTTGAAGCGAACCAACGTGCATGTGAGCATTGAGCCTCTTCTTCATCGTCTCTGCACTCAGGGCTTATAAACAGTTGCGAGTGCCTCTCGCTTGGCGATGTGGGACTAAAGAGGGGGCAATGGTCCAGGCCGGCCAGGTCAGCCCATTAGTCCCGGTTCAATCCAGAACCGGGACCAATGGGGGCATTGGACCCGGTTCGTGAGCCTCGGGGGCCGGCCGGGCCACATGGGTCATTGGTCCCGGTTCGTCTGGACCTTTTGGTCCCGGTTGGTGGGACGAACCGGGACCAATGGGCCTTGGTCCTGGCCGACCACCATTGGCCCCGGTTGGTGGGATGAACCGGGACCAAAGGCAGCCCATTGTGGTTCGGCCCTCGTGATACCATACCAACTTTCAACTTTCAACTTTTTCAGAGTTCATTTGAAATGCTTTAATGCAGACAACAAAAGAAAATAAATAATGCAGAAAACAAAAGAAAAAAACTGGAAAAAAATAAAATAAATAAAGCAAAAAGAAAACAAAAAAGTGTATTCAAATTTGAAAACTAATGGCACAAACAGAAAGTTTATAATTTTTCTAAAACTAAAAGCAAAAAGAATTAAAAAGTAAAGCAAAAAACAAAATAAAATAAATAATGCAGAAAACAAAACAAAAAATGGGGGGGGAGAAAATAGCAAAAATAAGTATTTTGTTGTAAGTAGAAACAAAATAAAATAAATAAAGCACGAAACAAAACAAAAAAACAAAAAAAGTGTTTTCAAATTTGAGAACTAATGGCACTAACAGAAAGTTTAAAATTGTTCTAAAACTAAAAGCAAAAAAGAATTAAAAAATAAAGCAAAAAAACAAAAGAAAATAAATAATACAGAAAACAAAACAAAAAATCTGGGAAAAAAAATAAAAATAGCAACAATAAGTAAAGGAAAAAAAGTGCCACCTACTAGGCACCAACGGCCTGAATACGACTAGAAACCCACCATGGGCCAGGATTCAGGCCCGCAGGTGGCCCAGTAGGCCCATCAGGCAACGCGGTAGTAAGTAGGCCCGTAAGCCTGAAGTGGAGAGGAGCTCGAGAGGGGTGCGGCAGTGGGGCTTATAAACCACTGCGCGCCCCTCTCAGCTAGCGAGGTGGGACTAAACTTTTGTGCCGCACCGTGCCAGCACACGACCATTGGTCCCGGTTCGTGGCACCAACCGGGACCAATGCCAGCCCTTTAGTCCCGGTTGGTGGCACCAACCGGGACCAAAGCCCTCTGCTTACCGCCCTTTGGGCTGCTGAAAAGAGGCCTTTGGTCCCGGTTGGTGGTTCCAACCGGGACTAAAGGCTTTGCTATATAAGAAAAATTTCAGAACCGCATCCCCACTTCGATCTCTCCTCCTCCTCTCGATCTCCCGACGCCGTCGCTTGCCGCCACCTCGCCGTCGCCGCCCCGTCGCCGCCCCGCCCCGATGCCGTCGCCGCCCTGCCTCGCCCCGATGCCGTCGCCGCCCCGCCCCGCCCCGCCCCGACGCCGTCGCCGCCCCGCCCCGCCCCGCCTCCATCGCCGCCCCGCCCCGCCCTGCCACCCCGACGTCACCTCCCCCGACGTCGTCGCCGCCCCGCGCCGCACCTCGCCTTCGCCGTCGCCGTCGCCGTCGCCGTCGACCTCGCCGTGAGCAATTTAGATTTTTGTTAGATTTTTGTGATTTTTGTTAGATTTTTTTGTAGTTTATAGATTTTTTTTGTTAGATTAGATGCGTAGTAATTTAGATATGTAGTTCATAGTATGTTAATTTAGATTGTGTAATTAATTTGTTCATATTGTGTTAGATTTTTTTTTCTGTTAATAGATTTTTTTGTTAGATTTTGTATGATTTTTTATGATTTTTGTTAGATTTTGTTAGATTTTTTTAGATTTTTTTGTAGTTCATAGATTTTTTTGTTGGATGTGTAGTAATTTAGATGTGCAGTTCATAGATTTTCTGTTCATAGAATCTTTATGATTTTTTTCTGTTGTAATTTTGTTTATAGAATTTTAATGATTTTTTTGTTCATAGTAAGTATTTAGAAAAATGAAAAAAATAAGAAGAGAAAGTGTTTAATATAATTAGTTAGAAAAATACTAGTTTATTTTTAGTAATTCTACTTTATTTTATTTATAGTAAGTGCTTCATATATAGTTGAACTAGCTAGTTGATTTAATAAACTACTTTATTTTACTATATATAGAAGTAGTTTGTTTTTAGTAAGTACTACTTTATTTATTTATAGTAAGTGTTTAGTAGTTGAACTAGCTAGTTGATTTAATTAATAAAACTACTTTATTTAACTATATATAGAAGTAGTTCCCGCATCGACGTCGGCGATGCCTATCCCGCATCCTCGTCGTCGTCGACTCGGCGGTGGAGGCTTGCTAGATCAGGGCCATGTTCGGGACTGGGCTCCGCCGGGCTGGTATTGGGAGGTGCTACCTTCCGGGGGACGTAGGTTGGTGAGGAGGCAGCCCATTGTTGACCCGATCCTTGTTTGGTGGCGGTCGCGTGGTCCAGTGACGGTGCCGAGGCTTCCGGACACCGCGGAGGTGGTACGTCACCGTGTCAGCGAGGAGGACGAGCACGTCCGTCGCTACATGGTTGCATTGGAGGGCAGGTTCGACAATACCTGGCAGGTTCTCCAGGGATCTCACTGGAGCTATGATCCTGTGATGGTTCCTTATCTTTGGGTGTCCACCGCCCGCGTCGATACCCGTCGGGCGCTACGGTTCTAGTTGTATTAGTGATGCTATATTAGTGATAATATTCGACGATGTACGAACACCAAGAGATGATGTACTTTTGCTTATAATTATTGAATGCATGCTAATTTGAATACTACTTTATTTTATGATTTGGTTTTGCTTATTTTATGATTTGGTTTTGCTTACTGAATGCTCATATTGGATAAGTTCTCCTTCATTCCCGTGTGCTAGACAATTTGATGTAATAATGCACTCGGGAATGAAAGGAGGAGCTACGTACATCACCGATAGTCAACCCGTGATTAATAATCTAGTTTAATATTTGAATTATGAACATAGGCCGGAAATGTCGTACTCGGACGACGAAAACCGCCCGGGGGAGTGCGACTGGTGCCACGACGATCGAGGTATCTGCGACAGGTTCATTGAGCTGGACGAAGATCGTCGCTTCAGCATTAAGCTCGAGGAGACCTTCGATGTTCATACGGTACGCAACCGATGATTAGGTATCTGCAACATTTTTTCGTAATTACTCATGACTTCAACTATTTTAATCATGACAATATTTTTCATCTTTTCCAATTCGACTAGCTTATCCCATGCTTTGCAAGACGCTATGTCTTGGAGAGGATGGGTTTTGAAGACCATGAAAGTTTCGAAACCAAAAAAATTATCCTAAGTACCCATCATGGTGTGGATTTTCAAGTAAAGCTGTACAATGCTCAGAGTGTAACCCATTTTGGTTGCAAAAATTGGGAAGCACTTTGCAAGATGTATGGTTTTGATGAGGGTATGCTTGTTACCATGGATCTTGGTGATCCTACAATCGAGCAAGAGAGACCTACGATTTTCGTCCTTGTGGATACACCTCCAATTCTTCCCCCATGTGAGCTTAACATAGTTATTAAGTAATTTATATTGTTTATTTCAAAATAGTTGACAACTTATTCTCCATTGACAGCTTATTTTCATTCTTCAAAGAATGTGCGGAAGATGGTAGACAGAACCTACTACACCGAAGGCTCCGAACTAACTTATCAGGAGAAAAATCATCTGGTCGCATTTTGTACTGATCTTGAGAATTACAATGTCTACAATCGAACTCCTCAACATTATGGTCAATACGTGCCACTAGTGCACGTGTTGAACTACGGTAACTACCATGGAGATACCCTGGTAAGATTTTTTACTATTACGACATCCGTGCATCTTTTTGCACACTTCTAAAACTAGTACATCATATCATTGCTAACTACGAAGTTATTACTATGTTTTTCAACAGATAATCCCGAATGATTGTGTGCCTCATCTGATGTATACACACGGTAGCCTTCATGTTTTGAACATACAACCAGGTCTTCCTACGAATCTGAACTGTCCATACCGGGTTTCTAAAAGAAGTGGAGACATGACAATCAAAGAATGGAAAAAATGTATGGACAGTCGTAAGGAGCTTCTTGGAAGCAACATTCAGCGAAGGGCAAAAATTGGAGACAGGATGATCGCCATTCTTCATAATGGAGAGTCAGGGTCTATATTGTTTTATGCTATTTTACCTTAAGGGTGTTTAGGTCCTACCTGATACTGATGATCATGTGTTAAGAACAATTATGTAGGGTTGGGTTCGATGACTATAAGGATGATGATCGTATGACTTATTATTAATAACGAGTAGAAGTTGTATGATGATGCATGATTAGTAGGACGAGTACTTGTTATTATATATGCTGATGTATGCGAGCATGCATGAGTTATTATATCAGCGGGTAAAATGAACATATATAGCAGCAGCGTTGGTAAACCAAGGACGAAGATATAAGAGAGGACACTTCTCTCTATTAGCTAGCTAATATAACAACCTAAAAATAACCCCGAAAACCTCTAAAGCAGCCACTTTCCAAAAAAAACATGGACTTTTGGTCCCGGTTGGTGCCACCAACCGGGACCAAAGACCCCCTGACTGGGCTCGGCGCACAGAGCCACGTGGAGGCACATTAGTCCCGGTTCTTGTTTGAATCGGGACTAATGGGTGGAGGTATTAGTAACGGCCCATTAGTCCCGGTTCATGAACCGGGACTAAAGGCCCTCACGAACCGGGACTATTAGGTGTTTTCCTACTAGTGAGTACGAGAAGGCTTGTCACTTGCGGACGATCTTTATGAAAGGAGCATCTTTGTTGCATCCGATTGCAAGGTTGTCGTTGATGATATCAGGATGAGGAGTGGACCTGCTTATGGTGCGATTATGCGAGAGATTATCGATTATTTAATACTTTTGATACTTGTTCCGTGAGTCATGAGTATAGGAGCTCAAATATCTAGGCTCACAATTTAGCGAAGCATGCTCTCTCACTTAGGGTTGGTCGTCATGTTTGGTTAGGCACACCAGGTGATCTTACTTTCGTCCATGTAAACATTGTAACGAGTTAAATAAAAGCTTCGCGAGATTGTCAAAAAAAAACTAAAGAGATTAAGCCCTCATATTTTTTTGAAGAGATTAAAGAACATAACGTGGCAATCCTTGGTTGCATCGGAGATGGGTGTGGTTGACCGCACACAATCGGAGAGCTAACGATCGCGCCGAACAACTCTAGCAGACCCCGTAAAATGCCCTGATCCGCAAAATAACCGCCAAAATGCGGGTCGGCGCGGAAAATCCAGCCCGAACAGACCACGCAAACGCGGCCGGCCCGTAAAAAAAATTGAGGGGCGCGGCAAAATCTCGGCCCCAACCCGTGAATACGCAGGTTTCCGCCTCGCCCCTACGGTGCCCCGTATCGCAGGGAAGCGGTTGGCGGGAGGGACATTTCAGCCCGCGCCCTTTCCCCACCTCCTTCCGTCGCCGCCCGCCATTGGTTTCGCCCGTCCGCCGCCGGCGATTCCGGCAAAATATGCGGGCGGAATCACGCCACGGGGACGTCCCCCACCCTCCACCACCGATACGCTGCACACCCCCCCGGATATGGCGAGACGAGCCACCCCTGGTCGTCGTCGCCGCCGGGGATCGACCGCCCTCGAGCCGCCCCTAGTCGCCGCACGGGATCGCCCGCCCCACGAGCCGCTGGTGAGTGTTTGCTTGTGCTTTGTGCCGAGCGCTATGCATAGTTGGTTGACGCGGCATGCGATTTTTGTTCATGTAGATGGAATTGAGCCCGTGCGAGAAGTTTTTGCTCGACGATTCGTCCGATTCGGACGACTCAGATGTTGAAATGCTGCTTGCAAACTATCTGCAGCAGACGTTGGTGATGGCCCTTGCAGTGAAGAAGCACGAAGACGAGAACTGAAAGAGGTGGCGAGGATCGACCGTCGGGTGTCTTTGCATTCCTCGAAACCGCCATCTTGGAAACGAGATGTTGATGCAAGACTACTTCGCGGAGAATCCAACATATCCACCGCACCTCTTCCGGAGAAGGTACCAAATGCGCCGATTCCTCTTTGTGAAAATTGTTCAAGCTTGCGAAGCAATTTTTTGGTATTTTACTCAAAGAAGAAATGTCGCTGGCTTGAAGGGATTTAGTGCATATCAAAAAAATCTCGGCAGCTATGCGGGTGATTGCATATGGCGTAGGTTTGCTAAAGTGATCATCCGTGTCTTTGGTCCTGAATATCTTCGGGCACCCAACAGGATGACACAAAAAAATTGATGGCATCTAATGAGAGGAGAGGTTGGCCTAGCATGCTAGGCAACATTGATTGTATGCATTGGACTTGGAAAATTGCCCGAAGGCATGGCAGGAAATGTATGTGCAAGTCTCGTGATGCAACAATTGTGCTAGAGGCCGTAGCATCCAAGGATTTATGGATTTGGCATTGCTTTTTTGGTATGCCGGGCACTCTCAATGATATAAATGTGTTGCAACGGTCTCATTTGTTTGCTAGGCTTGCTAGTAGTGATGCTCCAGCTTGCAATTATACTATCAATGGGCACGAATACATAAAAAGATACGATCTTGCATATGGTATATACCCTCCTTGGTGCACATTTGTCAAGAGTATCAAGAAACCCAAAACTAGAAAACAATGTGAATTCGCAAGGGTGCAAGAGGCAACCTGAAAAGACCTTGCAAGAGCATTCTGAGTTTTGCAATCTAGGTTTCATTTTTCATGGTCCTGCTCGTTTTTGGGACAAGCGGACCTTGAAAAACATGATGACATGTTGTGTTATCCTTCATAATATGATTCTCGAAGATGAGAGAGGCATGAACTTGGAGTTCTTCTACGACAATGTGGGTAGCCGTGTCAAATCCGCTAGAGACCCTAACCACATTAGAGCTTTTCTTTAGACATACAAGGAGATTGAAAATGCAAACACCCACTTTCAACTTTAGGAGGATCGGATGGCTCTAACGGCTCCTGTACGACGAGGCGACCCGGGAGGCGATTCCGAGGACGTGGGGGCGGCAGCCCTCGGCGTGGCGGCGAGCGGCGGGAAGGCGGTGCGCCTAGGTGAGGGGCTGGCGCAGCGGCGCCCGGCGTCGGGCGAGCGGTCTCCGGGCCCTTTCCCCTCGGGCAGCCGGTTCTGGGCGCTGTCGGGGGCCGATTCCATCATCGACGAAGAGGAAGACCAGGTAAGTGGTCAGGTGACTGATGGTGGTTCACCGAGGCCTCGCATGGCGTGCTCGGTGGGTGACTTTGTCGCCCGGGCGGAGGAGCTTCGGGGCTCCTTCAAGGCTGACCGTCGTCGTGCTTTCGCACCTGGTGGCCATGGCGGGCGGCACCAGGCGGCGCAGATCTGGCGGCCGCCCAGGGGGGTGACGTGGGCCCAGAAGGGCGCTCCTATGCACTACCGATGGCGGGGCAGAGTGGCATGGTGGTGCCGTCGCGGCCCTCGGCCTCGGCGTGCTCGTCGTCGCCGTCAGGGGACAGTGGCGTCGGCAGCGGCGACGCCGCCCCTGCCAGGGAGCAGAGCCCCCAACCTAGGGTTGCGCTGGCTGGGCCGGTTTCTGGGCTGGGCGTGGTGGAAAGGCCGAGCCTACCCTCGTCTGGGCCAGGGGGCCCAGTGGGCGGTTTGTCCATTTCTCCGTTAGCTAGGGAGTCGGGGGTAGCACTGGTGAGTGGGCCTTGCTCTCCTGAGCCGCAGGCCCCGTGCCCTCCCGTGGCTGAACCCAGGCCCAGTGCGGGGTCGGTCGTGCAGCGGCCGCCTCCCATATATAAGTGGATGTGGCTGCCTTGGGGTGCCCTAGATCTCACTGTAGGGTTTCCCGCATCCCACTCGCAGGTGCGGCGCTTCAGGCATCTCGCTCGGCGTCTGATTCGCTCCGCTCCTCCACCTCACCTCGAGAGCTCGTTCGCGGCGGTGGTGCAGATGGGATCCCGACGCATTGAGAAGCTGCCCATGTCCCCTCCGGTTTCGGCGGCCGAGCGCCAGCGTGAGCTGGATCTGCGAGCGCAGGCGCTCTCCAAGAGGCCAGCAGGCCATGCGAAGGATGGGGGATGGGGGCCGCCACCTCCCTGATGGCTGGCTGAGCAAGAGCGGAAGCAACAGGAGGAGCGCAAGCGCAAGAGGAAGAAGGAGGAGTAAAGGCGGCGGGGGCTAGAGCAGAAGAAGGAGCTCAAGCGGAAGGAATCCCTCCTCCCTGCCGGCGGCAAACAGATCGGGGATCCCTTTGCCAAGAAGCAGAAGCAGAAGGGGGGAGCTTGCTGGACCCTAAGCGGCTGTCGCTGGCCCTGGAGGCGGGGCCGTCGGCTTCAAAGGGCTCGGCGGAGGCCCCCATCCCTGTGGAGGAGGCGGACGGGCCTGAATGCTTCAAGTGCGGCCGGGCGGGCCATTATCAAAATATGTGCACTTTCAAGCCTCTCTGCATTGTCTGCCATGAGGAAGGCCATGCATCGGCGCACTGTCCGTCGCGGGGCGGCCCTTGATGCTGCAGATCATGGGCAACACCATCCTCGGTGATGGCTTTTTCGGCCTTCTGTTTGTGGAATCGAAGGGTGAGGAGGTGCGCGCGCAGTTGGTGGCGGCCACGGCCGTCATCTCCACGGGGCCTGGTCTGCTATCAGTGCCCATTTTGGAGGCGGAGCTTCCCTACCTTTTCAAGGGGGGGGGGGTGGGACTGGAAGGTGACGGCGATCGGTGACAACATGTTCTTGGTCGTCTTCCCCAACAAGGCCATGCTACGGATGGCGACCCGCGGCGGAAAGCTCTTCCTCTCCCTCAACAATATCATGGCGGACATCAAGGAAGCACTGCCGGAGGAGCCCAAGGCCAAGATGATGCCTGATGTGTGGGTCAAGCTTTAGGGTGTGCCTTCCAAGCATCGCTGTGTGGATCATCTCATGGCCGGGACCGTCATGATTGGCCGGCCCATGGAGGTGGACCTGGCGTCGCTGGCGGGGCTTGGGCTGGTGCGGATGTGCTTCACATGCCGTGCTCCATCCAAGGTCCGTGTCTACATGCAGTTGTGGTTCAACAGTGAGGGATACACCATCAAGATGGAGATAGAGCAGGCTACTCCGCAGGGTGCGACGCCTCATCCTCCTACACCAGCTAGTTTGGGAAAGGGGCCGGACGACAAGGACAAGGACCACGACATGAGCATGGGGGATGACTCGATCGACACGGTTTCGTGGGACAAGCAGGGCCTCAAGGAAAAGGATCTGGAGGTCGTCGCCCCTGCAGGGGGGGTGCGACTGACATGGGCGAGCGGCAGGTCGGAGTTGGCAGCAATGAGACGGCTTTCAACCAGTACGGCTCCAACATGTCGCTTGATATGTCTCCGTCGTATCTACTTTTCCAAACACTTTTGCCCTTGTTTTGGACTCTAACTTGTATGATTTGAATGGAACTAACCCGGAGTGACGCTGTTTTCAGCAGAATTGCCATGATGTTGTTTCATGTGCAGAAAATAAAAGTTCTCGGAATGACCTGAAACTCCACGAAACATCTTAGAAAAAATAATAAAAAATCCTCGCCAAAGATGAAGGCCAGGGGGCCCACACCCTGTTCACGAGGGTGGGGGCGCCCCCCTTAGGGCGCGCCCCTACCTCGTGGGCCCCCTGGTGGCCCTCCGACACCAACTCCAACTCCATATATTGGCTTTCGGGGAGAAAAGAATCAGAGAGAAGAAATCATCACGTTTTATGATATGGAGCCGCCGCCAAGCCCTAATCTCTCTCGGGAGGGCTGATCTGGAGTCCGTTCGGGGCTCCGGAGAGGGGGATTCGTCGCCGTCGTCATCATCAACCATCCTCCATCACCAATTTCATGATGCTCACTGTCGTGCGTGAGTAATTCCATCGTAGGCTTGATTGACGGTGATGGGTTGGATGAGATTTATCATGTAATCGAGTCAGTTTTGTTAGGGTTTGATCCCTCGTATCCACTATGTTCTAAGATTGATGTTGCTATGACTTTGCTATGCTTAATGCTTGTCACTAGGGCCTGAGTGCCATGATTTCAGATCTGAACCTATTATGTTTTCATGAAAATATGTGTGTTCTTGATTCTATCTTGCAAGTCTATAGTCACCTACTATGTGTTATGATCTGGCAACCCTGAAGTGACAATAATCGGGACCACTCCCGATGATGACCACAGTTTGAGGAGTTCATGTATTCACTATGTGAAAGCACAAGTGCTCCCTAGGTGGTTTTGGTAATTGATGTCAACATATCTCTTGTTGGACTAACACTTTTATCTAGTATGTTTCAGATAAGTTCAACAATGGAGTGGCATGGACTAAAAGATGTGGCAGCTCCTTCAAGATGCTAAGGACAAAGGATTGGCTCAAGCTTCAAGCTCAAGACTCTTCATTTTACATTTTAGTGATCCCAGATCACATTGAGTCTATAGGAAAAGCCAATACTATCAAGAAGGGATGAGGTGTTGCTTAATGAGTTTCTTGCTCCACAGTGCTTAGTGATATGCTCCAAAACCCTCAACTACTTTCCCACTTCCACACATATGTCCTAAACCTAAAGTCAAACTCGGCACCACCGATTCTTTCTATCCGGCGCCACCGAGTTCAGATGTCATAGCCACTGCCACAAACCCTAGGCAAATCAGTCTCACCGATAGGGATCTCGGTCTCACCGAGATGGGATTGTAATCTCTCTGTGTATGTCCATTACCAAAATCGGTCTCACCGAGTTTGAGCAATCGGTACTACCGAGATTACAATGCAAACTCTCTGGTTAACTTATTACCAAAATCGGTCCCACCGAGTTTGAGTAATCGGTCCCACCGAGTTTGCCTGACCAACTCTCTGGTTAGCTAATTACCAAAATCGGTCTCACCGAGTTTGTGTAATCGGTCTCACCGAGATTACGTTATGCCCTAACCCTAACCATATCGGTCCTACCGAGTTGCATATCGGTCCCACCGAAAATCCTAACGGTCACTAGGTTTACTAAATCGGTCCGACCGAGTTTGTTGATTCGGTCCCACCGAGTTTGGTAAATTGTGTGTAACGGTTAGATTTTGTGTGGAGGCTATATATACCCCTCCACCTCCTCTTCATTCGTGGAGAGAGCCATCAGAACGAACCTACACTTCCAGCATCCTATTTCTGAGAGAGAACTACCTACTCATGTGTTGAGGCCAAGATATTCCATTCCTACCATATGAATCTTGATCTCTAGCCTTCCCCAAGTTGCTTTCCACTCAAATCTTCTTTCCACCAGATCCAAATCCTATGAGAGAGAGAGTTGAGTGTTGGGGAGACTATCATTTGAAGCACAAGAGCAAGGAGTTCATCATCAACGCACCATTTGTTACTTCTTGGAGAGTGGTGTCTCCTAGATTGGCTAGGTGTCACTTGGGAGCCTCCGACAAGATTGTGGAGTTGAACCAAGGAGTTTGTAAGGGCAAGGAGATCGCCTACTTCGTGAAGATCTACCGCTAGTGAGGCAAGTCCTTCGTGGGCGACGGCCATGGTGGGATAGACAAGGTTGCTTCTTCGTGGACCCTTCGTGGGTGGAGCCCTCCGTGGACTCGCGCAACCGTTACCCTTCATGGGTTGAAGTCTCCATCAACGTGGATGTACGATAGCACCACCTATCGGAACCACGCCAAAAACATCCGTGTCTCCAATTGCGTTTGAATCCTCCAAAACCCTTCCCTTTACATTCTTGCAAGTTGCATGCTTTACTTTCCGCTGCTCATATACTCTTTGCATGCTTGCTTGCTATATGTTGTGAATGTTAAACTTGTGCCTAAACTCCACTTAAACTTAAAGAAGTTAAAAACTGCAACTTTGGTACTTAGTGTCTAATCACCCCCCCCTCTAGACACCTCTTCTCAAGGTCCTACAAGTGGTATCAGAGCATTGGTCTCCATTGCCTTGGTTTAATCACCATTGGAGGAAGATGGATGAGTCTACTTTGGGGAGTCTTAGACATAGAGTGCCTATTCTTGATGGAGAGTATTTTCATGAGTGGAAAAATGAGATGCTTGTAATTTTCAATCAATATCATTTGAACAAGTACATTGCTAGCCCTTGTGCACCTCATGTTGATCCTATGCATCCTACTCTTGATGAGTCAATTGACATGATTAGGAATCTTAGAACTGTTAATCTTATCACTAGAGGCTTGCCTAGAAACTTGATTATAAACTTGCCTACTCTTGAGTGTGCCTACACTATATGGAAATTTCTTGAGGAACTCTTTCCAAATTATTCCTTGAAAATCTAGATGAAATTCTTCATAAGTCTATTGCCTTGAGTAAGATGAATACTAGTGATCCTATGTTTGGTGATCGTCTATTTGAACTTACAAACCTTATGCGTGCCAAAGGAGATGTTGGAATTATTGGTGATATTATTTCCGAAGCTATAAAATTCATAAGCAAGATCATTGTCAAACTCACTCTAACGAATTACCCTCTCTAGGATTTGATCCACCACATGACGATGTTGAACATGGATACTATGATGAGGATGATGATAGTGACTTCGATCTTGATGATGCAATGAGAGACTTTGGTCTTATGGCAAATCTTCGGGGATATATGTCAGGAGGAAAGGAATGGGTTCTTGATAGTGGATGTACCGATCACATGACCGGAGATAAAGACATGTTTCGTGAGCTTGCTGAAAATGATAGTCCTCGAAAGTATGTCACTTTCGGTGACAACTCAAAGGGTAAGGTGGTTGGCCTCGGTAAGGTGGCCATATCACATGATAGCTCCATACAAAATGTTATGCTCGTTGAATCTCTTGGTTACAACTTACTTTCAGTATCTAGACTTGCTAATTTCGGTTTCAATGTCCTATTTACTGAAGTAGATTGCCAAGTGTTTCGTCGAGACAATCATAAAATGGTCTTTACTGGTATACGTAGAGGTGATCTATACATTGTTGATTTCACTAAAAAGGCTTAACCTAAAACTTGCTTCATTGCTAAATCCTCAAAAGGTTGGTTATGGCATAGACGACTAGGTCATGTTGGTATGCGAAACCTTGACAAGCTTATTAAAGGGAATCATATCCTTGGTGTTAACGATGTCATATTTGATAAGGATAGACTTTGCAGTGCTTGTCAAGCAGGTAAACAGGTTGGAGGAAGGCATCCCGTGAAGAACATCATGACCACAAGGAGGCCACTCGAGCTACTTCACATGGATCTCTTTGGTCCCAACTCTTACAAGAGTCTCGGTGGAAATTCTTTTGGTCTAGTTATAGTTGATGATTTTTCAAGATTTACGTGGGTGTTCTTTCTCGATGATAAATCGCAGGTCCAAAAGATCTTCAAAAACTTCGCTAGGAAGGCCCAAAATCAATTTGAAGTGAAGATCAAGAAGGTTCGCAGCGACAACGGAACGGAGTTCAAGAACGCAAATGTGGACACCTTTCTTGACGAAGAAGGGATTTCACACGAGTTCTCGGCTACGTACACACCTCAACAAAATGGAGTTGTTGAGAGGAAGAACCGGACGCTCATCGAAATGGCGAGAACGATGCTTGATGAGTACAAGACACCGAAGCACTTTTGGGCAGAAGCGGTTGAGACAGCTTGTCATGCAACAAATCGCTTGTATCTTCACAAGCTACTCGGCAAGACGGCATACGAGCTCCTCACCGGTAACAAACCCCAAGTTGGATACTTTCGAGTATTCGGCTCAAAGTGCTACATTCTTGATAAGCATCGTCGTTCTAAATTTGCTCCTAAGTCTCATGAAGGTTTCCTACTAGGTTATGGCTCAAACTCTCACACTTACCGTGTCTACAACAATTTCACCCGAAAGGTTGAAGAGACGGTAGATGTGAAGTTTGATGAATCTAACGGCTCGCAAGTAGAGCAATTGCCAATTGATGTAGGAGACAAAGATCCTTCGGAAGCAATCCAAGACTTGTCTATTGGCAAGGTCCGTCCAACGGAGGTGAAGGAGAGTACCTCGTCCGTCCAAGTGGAAGCTTCTACTTCACGACAAGGTGAACCAAGAGTTGATACGGAAGCATCCACAAGTGGGACACACCAAGATGAAGAAAACGAGGAAGTGCATCAAGATGAACGTCAACAACCTCCTTCTCCACCACGACAAGAGAACGACAACGCCAACAATGAAGAAGGCCAAGAAGAAGAACAAGATGAAGAAGAAGTTCAACCAAGAACCAAGCAAAAGCTTTCACGAGTTCGAGCAAGAATTGCTAAAGACCATCCCGTCGAGCAAATCTACAATGATATTCAAACCGGGAGAATCACTCGCTCTAAAACTCGTTTAGCTAACTTTTGTGAAAACTATTCTTTCATCTCTAGCATTGAACCTATGAAGGTCGAAGAAGCATTGGAAGATCCGGATTGGATAAATGCTATGCATGAAGAGCTACACAACTTTGAGAGGAACCAAGTTTGGACATTGGTTGAGAAGCCCGACAACAACCACAACATCATCGGTACCAAATGGGTGTTTCGCAACAAGCAAGATGAAGATGGACAAGTAGTTCGCAACAAAGCACGTCTCGTCGCCCAAGGCTACACACAAGTCGAAGGTATGGACTATGGTGAGACTTATGCTCCCGTTGCTAGACTTGAGTCCATTCGCATCTTACTTGCCTATGCTAATCATCATGATATCACCTTGTACCAAATGGACATTAAAAGTGCTTTTCTAAATGGTGAAATAGAGGAGGAAGTTTATGTTAAGCAACCTCCCGGCTTTGTCAATCCTAAGAAACCCAATCATGTTTACAAACTTCACAAAGCCCTTTATGGTCTTAAACAAGCTCCTAGAGCGTGGTATAAATGCTTGACCAAGTTCCTTATTGAAAAAGGCTTTGAAATTGGGAAAATTGATTCCACACTTTTTACTAAAAGGGTTAATGGAGAACTATTTGTGTGCCAAATCTATGTTGATGATATTATATTTGGTTCAACTAACCCTCATTTTAGTGAAAAGTTTGGGAAGCTAATGTCGGAGAAGTTTGAGATGTCTATGATGAGTGAACTCAAATTCTTTCTTGGGTTGCAAATCAAGCAAACTAAGGAAGGTACTTTTGTTTCTCAAACGAAGTACACCAAGGACTTATTCAAGAAGTTCAATATGCAAGAATGCAAAGGTATGTCTACACCCATGCCTACTAGTGGACATCTTGACTTGACCAAAGATGGTGAACCGGTTGATCAAAAGGTTTATCGCTCTATGATTGGTTCATTGTTATATCTATGTGCTTCACGTCCCGATATCATGCTAAGTGTGTGCATGTGTGCACGATATCAAGCTGCTCCTAAAGAATGTCATCTTAAGGCCGTGAAAAGGATAGTGAGATACTTAATCCATACACCAAATTTTGGCATTTGGTATCCTAAGAGGGCCTCTTTCGATCTTGTTGGCTACTCCGACTCGGACTATGCCGGAGACAAGGTTGATAGAAAGTCCACTTCGGGTACTTGTCAATTTCTTGGTAGATCTCTTGTGTCTTGGTCCTCCAAGAAACAAAACTCGGTATCCTTATCCACCGCCGAAGCGGAATACATTGCCGCTGGTTCATGTTGTGCTCAATTACTTTGGATGACCCAAACTCTTAAAGATTATGGGATATATGTGAAACATGTTCCATTGCTTTGTGACAATGAAAGTGCTATCAAAATTGGTCATAATCCCGTACAACATTCTCGAACTAAGCATATTGAAGTTCGTCATCATTTCATTCGAGATCATGTTGCTAAGGGTGACATTGATCTTAAGCATGTTCGCACCGAAAAGCAATTAGCGGATATATTCACTAAACCTCTTGATGAGAAAGTGTTTTGCAGGTTGAGAGGAGAATTGAACATCATTGATGCTTCAAACTTGGAGTAGAAACTCCATTGGATACATGCAAGACATGAGCTTATGACTAATCCTTGATATTTCTCTTATGATGAAAATCTTATGTCTTGGATATATTTGTATCTTGCATGTTATCTAACCCATGTAGGTACTTGGTTGAATCAAATTCCATGAGATTGTAACCTACTCATATCTTGAGCAATCTCTACATCACCAAGTCTCTACACAATGGTGGTTGAAGACAAGGAAGCACGAAACCATTCAAACATATCCTTTGACAAATTCTATGTTGAGCTTCATGATTGTCATTTTTGGATACACAAGTGCTCTTCCTTGCAAGAACTAACCCATGTAGGTAGATGGACTCAAATTCCAAGTGGTGCTCCCAACTCTTGATGAGCTACATCAACCTTGAGCAACCCACACAAGTTCAACTACATGGTCAACACCACCAACCAAGGTATGTTATTCCATCTTAGAGAAGATTTACTCCAAGTCATGAGCTAAAGTAACTCGACAAGATGTGAATACATCAAGATGCTTAAACGAAAAATGGCAACCCCATTTTGAGCTTAAACGATGAGTATGACCTATGATCAAGTGATCTCACTTGACTCCTAAGTCAATATACTCTAACATAGGTGACTTTGTCGCCGACCATCTCTAGATGAAGTTCTCTTGTGTTCTTTTCTGTGTTTTTGCATTTGTCTCATGTATATTGTTTCCCTTTAAAAAAACTTCATCTAGATTTCTTTTTGTTTGCTCTGCATTTTCTGCATCCAATTCATTGCATATCATTCAGTAAATTCCTTGCAAATCTTTGTGAGATCCTACTAGTCTAGTGAGATGAGGTGACAAGTGTTTTCTCTGCGATGAACTCGGTTTCACCGGTTTGTTGTTTTCGGTCCAACCGAATCCTTTCGGTACAACCGAAGCATACCACTCGGTGCCACCGATTTCACAACAGGAAAAACAGTTTGCCACTTATTCTGTGTTTCTTCTGATCCAGCTCCACTCAATGAATCTTGTCCTCTACAAGCATCACATTTTTATAAGTGCTTTGTGCTGTGACTCAAGGATCAAACCCTTCTTGGAAATTGATGTCAAAGGGGGAGAGAGAGATCACATCAAAGCTTATCACTTAGAGAGATCACATCAGAGAGGATAGTATCACCTCCTCAGGGGGAGAAAGAGATCTCCAGGGGGAGAGAATACTCAAGTAGAAAGTATTTCTCAAGGATCCCAGATGCTTGGTGTTCAAGAGGAGAGATGCCACATGTCTTATTGAGGGGAAAAGACATGTTCATATGTGCTTATTTGCATTAGTTGCATTAGCTCTGTTCATTTATATCTTTCAGCTCTGATTTTCTGTTCCCTATCTTCTCCCAGTATCCCATGCTAGATTCAGGGGGAGCAAGACATCTAAGGGAAAGAAATCATTTAAATTCATTGCATATCTTTACTCTTGGGGACATGTCTAATCCAATGTGGTACTTAGTACTCACTCTCTACATGTCATCCCAGTCTTGGTATTCTTGTGGTTTCTTCTGTTTGCTCTGGCTAGTAGATGTACCTGTGTTATCTAACCTTGTTTACGCAGGTTCATTCCATCCTAAGCCAACTCAAGACTACAAGGTAAGTATATGCATCACAATCATGTGTATGAGGAATTCTTGCTGATGTACATACTGTTTGCAAGAAGGACTCATGGGCATGAAGGTATTTTCTTTAATATTCTTTGCTCTGATGCATATGGCCAAGATACATGTAACACTTTGCCTACTCTGTCATGGTTATGCTCTCACATGCTTCTATTCCATATTCACATGATTGCATACATGTAGGGGGAGCCTATGCTTGTTACATGTCTTTCCAAAGCTTTACTTGCTACTCTTTATATCTTTATCTAAAGCTTTGATGTATGTTGTCATCAATTACCAAAAAGGGGGAGATTGAAAGCACAAGTGCTCCCTAGGTGGTTTTGGTAATTGATGTCAACATATCTCTTGTTGGACTAACACTTTTATCTAGTATGTTTCAGATAAGTTCAACAATGGAGTGACATGGACTAAAAGATGCGGGAACTCCTTCAAGATTCTAAGGACAAAGGATTGGCTCAAGCTTCAAGCTCAAGACTCTTCATTTTACATTTCAGTGATCCAAGATCACATTGAGCCTATAGGAAAAGCCAATACTATCAAGAAGGGATGAGGTGTTTCTTAATGAGTTTCTTGCTCCACAGTGCTTAGTGATATGCTCCAAAACCCTCAACTACTTTCCCACTTCCACACATATGTCCTAAACCTAAAGTCAAACTCGGCCCCACCGATTCTTTCTATCCGGCGCCACCGAGTTCAGATGTCATAGCCACTGCCACAAACCCTAGGCAAATCGGTCTCACCGATAGGGATCTCGGTCTCACCGAGACGGGATTGTAATCTCTCTGTGTATGTCCATTACCAAAATAGGTCTCACCAAGTTTGAGCAATTGGTACTACCGAGATTACAATGCAAACTCTCTGGTCAACTTATTACCAAAATCGGTCCCACCGAGTTTGAGTAATCGGTCCCACCGAGTTTGCCTGACCAACTCTCTGGTTAGCTAATAACCAAAATCGGTCTCACCAAATTTGTGTAATCGGTATCATCGAGATTACGTTATGCCCTAACCCTAACCATATCGGTCCTACCGAGTTGCATATCAGTCCCAGCGAAAACCCTAACGGTCACTAGGTTTACTAAATCGGTCCGACCGAGTTTGTTGATTCGGTCCCATCGAGTTTGGTAAATTGTGTGTAACGGTTAGATTTTGTGTGGAGGCTATATATACCCCTCCACCTCCTCTTCATTCGTGGAGAGAGCCATCAGAACGAACCTACACTTCCAGCATCCTATTTCTGAGAGAGAACTACCTACTCATGTGTTGAGGCCAAGATATTCCATTCCTACCATATGAATCTTGATCTCTAGCCTTCCCCAAGTTTCTTTCCACTCAAATCTTCTTTCCACCAGATCCAAATCCTATGAGAGAGAGTTGAGTGTTGGGGAGACTATCATTTGAAGCACAAGAGCAAGGAGTTCATCATCAACGCACCATTTGTTACTTCTTGGAGAGTGGTGTCTCCTAGATTGGCTAGGTGTCACTTGGGAGCCTCCGACTATTGGAAATATGCCCTAGAGGCAATAATAAAAGGATTATTATTATATCTCCTTGTTCGTGATAATTGTCTTTTATTCATGCTATAATTGTATTATCCGGAAATCGTAATACACGTGTGAATACACAAACCACAACATGTCCCTAGTAAGCCTCTAGTTGACAAGCTCGTTGATCAACAGATAGTCATGGTTTCCTGACTATGGACATTGGATGTCATTGATAACGGGATCACATCATTAGGAGAATGATGTGATGGACAAGACCCAATCCTAAGCATAGCACAAGATCGTGTAGTTCGTTTGCTAGAGCTTTTCCAATGTCAAGTATCTTTTCCTTAGACCATGAGATCATGTAACTCCTGGACACCGTAGGAGTGCTTTGGGTGTACCAAACGTCACAATGTAACTGGGTTACTATAAAGGTGCACTACAGGTATCTCCGAAAGTGTCTGTTGGGTTAACACGGATCGAGACTGGGATTTGTCACTCCGTATGACGGAGAGGTATCTCTGGGCCCACTCGGTAATGCATCATCATAATGAGCTCAAAGTGACCAAGTGTGTGGTCACGGGATCATGCATTACGGTACGAGTAAAATGACTTTCCGGTAACGAGATTGAACGAGGTATTGGGATACCGACGATCGAATCTCGGGCAAGTAACGTACCGATTGACAAAGGGAATTGTATACGGGGTTGCTTGAATCCTCGACATCGTGGTTCATTCGATGAGATCATCGAGGAGCATGTGGGAGCCAACATGGGTATCCAGATCCCGCTGTTGGTTATTGACCGGAGAGCAGTCTTGGTCATGTCTGCGTGTCTCCCGAACCCGTAGGGTCTACACACTTAAGGTTTGGTGACGCTAGGGTTGTAAAGATATTAGTATGCAGCAAACCTAAAGTTGTTTAGAGTCCTGGATGAGATCCCGGAAGTCACGAGGAGTTCCGGAATGGTCCGGAGGTAAAGAATTATATATGGGAAGTCAAGTTTCAGCCATCGGGAAAGTTTCGGGGTTCACCGGTATTGTACCGGGACCACCGGAAGGGTCTCGGGGGTCCACCGGGTGGGGCCACCCATCTCGAGGGCCCCATGGGATGAAGTGGGAGGGGAACTAGCCTCAGGTGGGCTGGTGCCCCCCCACCTGGGCCCCCCTCTGCGCCTGGGGTTGGGAACCCTAGGGGACGGAGCGCCTCCATTTGCCTTGGGGGGCAAGTTTTCCCCCTTGGCCGCCCCCCCATAGGAGATCCCATCTCCTAGGGCCAGTGCCCCCCCTGGGGTCCCTATATAAAGAGGGGGGTGGGAGGGCAGCCGCACCCTGACACCTGGCGCCTCCCTTCCCCCCTTGCTACACCTCTCCCTCCCGTAGTCGCTTGGCGAAGCCCTGCCGGATCCCTGCTGCATCCACCACCACGCCGGCGTGCTACTAGATCTTCATCAACCTCTCCTTCCCCATTGCTGGATCAAGAAGGAGGAGACGTCACGCTGACCGTACGTGTGTTGAACACGGAGGTGCCGTCCGTTCGGTGCTAGGATCTCCGGTGATTTGGATCACGACGAGTATGACTCCCTCAACCCCGTTCTCTTGAACGCTTCCGCTCGATCTACAAGGGTATGTAGATGAGCCCCTCTCTCTCATTGCTAGATGAACTCATAGATTGATCTTGGTGAACGTAGGAATTTTTTTATTTTATGCAACGTTCCCCAACAGTGGCATCATGAGCTAGGTCTATGCGTAGTTCTCTATTGCACGAGTAGAACACAAATCTGTTGTGGGCGTAGATGTTGTCAACTTTCTTGCCACTACTAGTCTTATTTTGCTTCAGCGGTATTGTGGGATGAAGCGGCCCGGACCGACCTTACACATATGCTTACGTGAGACAGGTTCCACCGACTGACATGCACTAGTTGCATAAGGTGGCTAGCGGGTGTCTGTCTCTCCCACTTTAGTTGGAGCGGATTCGATGAAAAGGGTCCTTATGAAGGGTAAATAGAAGTTGACAAATCATGTTGTGGTTATTCGTAGGTAAGAAAACGTTCCTGCTAGAACCCTATTGCAGCCACGTAAAAGATGCAACAACAATTAGAGGACGTCTAATTTGTTTTTGCAGCAATTGCTTTGTGATGTGATATGGCCAAAAGTTGTGATGAATGATGAATGATATATTGTGATGTATGAGATCATGTTCTTGTAATAGGAATCACGACTTGCATGTCGATGAGTATGACAACCGGCAGGAGCCATAGGAGTCGTCTTAATTATTGTATGACCTGCGTGTCAATGATTTAACGCCATGTAATTACTTTACTTTATTGCTAAAACCGTTAGCCATAGTAGTAGAAGTAATAGTTGGTGAGCAACTTCATGGAGACACGATGATGGAGATCATGATGATGGAGATCATGGTGTCATGCCGGTGATGAAGATGATCATGGAGCCCCAAAGATGGAGATCAAAGGAGCTATATGATATTGGCCATATCATGTCACTACTATTTAATTGCACATGATGTTTATTATGTTTATGCATCTTGTTTACTTAGAACGACGGTAGTAAATAAGATGATCCCTCATAATAATTTCAAGAAAGTGTTCCCCCTAACTGTGCGCCGTTGCTAAAGTTCGTCGTTTCGAAGCACCACGTGATGATCGGGTGTGATAGATTCATACGTTCACATACAACGGGTGTAAGACAGTTTTACACATGCAAAAACACTTAGGTTAACTTGACGAGCCTAGCATGTACAGACATGGCCTCGGAACATAGAGACCGAAAGGTCGAACATGAGTCGTATGGAAGATACGATCAACATGGAGATGTTCACCGATGATGACTAGTCCGTCTCACGTGATGATCGAACACGGCCTAGTCGACTCGGATCATGTAACACTTAGATGACTAGAGGGATGTCAAATCTGAGTGGGAGTTCATTAAATAATTTGATTAGATGAACTTAATTATCATGAACTTAGTCTAAAATCTTTGCAAAATATGTCTTGTAGATCAAATGGCCAACGCTCATGTCAACATGAACTTCAACTCGTTCCTAGAGAAAACCAAGCTGAAAGATGATGGCAACAACTATACGGACTGGGTCCGGAACCTGAGGATCATCCTCATAGCTACCAAGAAAGCATATGTCCTAGAAGGACCGCTAGGTGAAGCACCCATCCCAGAGAACCCAGACGTTATGAACGCTTGGCAGTCACGTGCTGATGATAACTCCCTCGTTCAGTGCGGCATGCTTTACAGCTTAGAACCGGGGCTCCAAAAGCGTTTTGAGCAACACGGAGCATATGAGATGTTCGAGGAACTGAAAATGGTTTTCCAAGCTCATGCCCGGGTTGAGAGATATGAAGTCTCCGACAAGTTCTATAGTTGTAAGATGGAGGAAAATAGTTCTGTCAGTGAGCACATACTCAAAATGTCTGGGTTGCACAACCGCCTGTCCCAGCTAGACATTAACCTCCCGGACGAGGCGGTCATTGATAGAATCCTTCAGTCTCTCCCACCGAGCTACAAGAGCTTTGTGATGAACTACAATATGCAGGGGATGGTGAAAACTATTCCTGAAGTATTTTCAATGCTGAAGTCAGCAGAGGTAGAAATCAAGAAGGAACATCAAGTGTTGATGGTCAATAAAACCACTAAGTTCAAGAAGGGCAAGGGTGAGAAGAACTTCAAGAAGGACGGCAAAGATGTTGCCGCGCCCGATAAGCCAGTTGCCGGGAAGAAGTCAAAGAATGGACCCAAGCCTGAGACTGAGTGCTTTTATTGCAAAGGGAAGGGTCACTAGAAGCAGAACTGCCCCAAATACTTAGCAGACAAGAAGGCCGGCAACACTAAAGGTATATGTGATATACATGTAATTGATGTGTACCTTACCAGTACTCATAGTAACTCCTGGGTATTTGATACCGGTGCCATTGCTCATATTTGTAACTCACAGCAGGAGCTGCGGAATAAGCGGAGACTGGCGAAGGACGAGGTGACGATGTGCGTCGGGAATGGTTCCAAGGTCGATGTGATCACCGTCGGCACGCTGCCTCTACATTTACCCACGAGATTAGTTTTAAACCTCAATAATTGTTATTTAGTGCCAAGTTTGAGCATGAACATTGTATCTGGATCTCGTTTAATACGAGATGGCTACAAATTTAAATCCGAGAATAATGGTTGTTCTATTTATATGAGAGATATGTTTTATGGTCATGCCCCGATGGTCAATGGTTTATTCTTAATGAATCTCGAACGTAATGTTACACATATTCATAGTGTGAATACGAAAAGATGTAAAGTTGATAACGATAGTCCCACATACTTGTGGCACTGCCGCCTTGGTCACATTGGTGTCAAGTGTCGGAGTATTGGGCCACGGGTAGGCTAACCCGAGTCCCAGGACCTTTCAAGACATCGGGGCAGGCCGTGCCCCTCAAGCCGAGTCCCAGGAGCGACTCCAAGACAAGCCGAGTCCTAGACGGCGACTCCGAGACAAGCCGACTCCAAGCTGGCGACCTCCAGAGAGGCCGACTATGGAGAGTCGGCCCATGACTCCTCCCTCATCCCGAAGTATGATGTGGGGTACGGTCACGGCGTGGCCGTTCCCCCTGCTTACGAAGGGCCGGCATGGCTACAGTGAGCCGTTTCGCTGGAAGATCTCCGGCGAGGCGCGGCACTGTTGCCATGCCTGCCCTGACCTCAGTCAAAATGTGCCACGCACTGTGCCCACGACGCCGGCATGTACGGCCCGAAGACGGCGGGGCCGCCTGTCAGTGGGTGGGCCGAAGGCGGCCTGGGCGCCCCGAAGACAGATCTGTGGGAGTCGGCCTCCTTGGAGTCGGCCGACTCCTCCCCAGGGCCCCATGAGCCATTAACCAGATAGGATGGGGAATGGCGACAGTGATCGCCCGATAGATGGCGGCACTATTGTCACGACCCAATGACCAAGCCTGCGTCATCAGGAGTGCCGCTACAGTATCAAGCCTGTCCGCGGGACCCGCAGTCGGCGGGCCCCAGAAGCCGGCGGGGAAGACGGCGGTCTGAGAGACAGACGGCTGGGACCCGCGCCCAGCCAGATTACTATTGTACCCCCGGGGGGTAGGCCTATATAAACCCCCCGAGGCACCCATGCAAAGGGTTCGGACCTAGATAGAGATAGACCAGATAGCACAGGGAGGAGAGAGCTAGCCTTGCCCTCTCCTGCCTCCCGAAACAGCTCCAGGAGCACCATTGTAGCCACTTTGCCTTAGTGATCATGCAGAGACCCCGCAGAGCAGCAGTAGGGGTGTTATCTCCTAGGAGAGCCCTGAAGCTGGGTAAGTTCCACCGGCGTGCATGTCTTCGCCTCATCCCGCTTCCGGGCACCGGCGACGTTCTACTCGTTCCCACCATGGTAAGCCATCCTTTGGCATATGTCATACCCAACCCCCGACATTTGGCGCCCACCGTGGGGCGAGGTGCACCGTCGTCCGGAGATCTTCTCTGGACGGGAACCCTGTTCCTCCCCGGCGAGCACAGCTAGCCCGGCACGCCGGATGGCGTCTGTGCCGACGCGCTGCACGGCGCTGAGATCGCCTGTGCCGCCAGCTGCCTCGCCGATCTTATCGGCGAGGTTCGCCTCTCCGATGAGCCTGCGTCCTACGCAGGCACGAGTGTCCTCGAGAGCCTTCTCGCGGGCCTCCTCGACCAACTCCACGTTGCCGGCGAGCCTGCCGTAGACCTGGAGTCCATAGGATCCACCGACCCGATGCTGGTCGACTCCGACACCGCGTCGCTCGACGCGTTCCCCACCAATGTGGTGGTCTACGACGAGCCGCTCTCTTACGCGGGGAGCGGCGGAAGCACCGTCACTGAGGTCCTCGTCCTCGACCACGGCGAGCGCTCCGGCGAAGGAGCGCATGACCCGCTTGACGCAGCCCTGTGAGGCCTTGCAGCGCCGGTTCCGGAAGACGCCGACGCCGAGACGCTGGAGGCGCTTCGCCTTTAGCTTGTCGAGGGCGCGAAGAAGCTGGCAAGCATGAGGCGCTTGTCAGAAGCTTACCAACGCGAGATGGATCGCGCCGTAGGCGGCTCGCCGGCTCCGACCGGGCCTAGCCGCCTAGGCGCGGTCCGACAGCGCGGTGCGGCAATCGCCAACCTCTTCGGGGCCGATCTCCCTGTGTATGCCACGCCCGCAGAGAATATCCGTGCTGCCCAGGCGGTGGCAGACGAGCTCAACAACTTCGAAGGCGAAGAGCGTCGTGTAATGACGGAGCGAGTTCAGCAGCTCCTCGACGCGGCTGTCGCGCAGAATGATGCCAACTGCCGCACCGAGGCGCCGCAGCGCCAAAACGATGACCCACCGCCTCACCGAGACCAAGGAGCGACGTCACGGACGCCGACTGGCGGGGCCCGTGGGAAGAAGGACAAGGAGCCGTCTGTCAGCCACAGTTGGACTCACATCACCATCGAGCGCGACCAAGACGGCCGCCCCAAAGCGGTGGAACGGCGGGACGACTACCTGCCTCCCCCTCCTCGCAGAGAAAGGCGAGTCTCCCCGCCGCCCGTGGAACATTCGACTCTCGGCGACTGCCTTGGCCGCCGAGAGGGAGTCGGAGAGAACGACGCCCGCCACCGGATCGACCGACTCCACCGATCCCTGGCGCTGGAAGAACAAGACGAGTTGGGTCCCCCCTGCTTTGGACCCCGCATCCGAGATGAGCCCTTCCCCAAAGGATTCACGCTCCCCCGAGACACGCCCAAATATACCGGCACCATGAAGTCGGAAGATTGGCTGATCGACTACTCCACCGCCGTCAACATAGCGAACGGCAACAAGCGTGTTGCCGTAAGATACGTCCCGCTCATGCTCCAGGGCTCGGCCCGGACGTGGTTGAATAGTCTGAAGCCTCGCAGCATCAACACCTGGGTCGACTTTACCGAGGCTTTCGTCCGCAACTTCACCAGCACGTACAAGCGACCTCCCAAGCCACGCCAACTCTCCTTGTGCGTGCAAGGCCCTGACGAGTCTACTCGCGACTACCTCACGCGCTGGGGTGAACTCCGGAACTCCTGCGAGGGCATGCACGAGGTGCAGGCCATCGAGTACTTTACTGCCGGGTGCAGAGAAGGCACCCTCCTCAAGCACAAGCTCCTCTGCGACGAGCCAGAGACCCTCGATGAGCTGCTGATCACAGCGGACAAGTACGCCACGGCCGACTCCTCCATGAAGGCGGAGATTCGGGTCAGCACAACTGGCAAAGTCGCCCCTCAGGCTCCAAGAACTCCGGCTGGAGACACCAGTCGGCGGGAACAGCAGAATGACCAGAAGCGCAAAGCCCCGCAGCCGACTTCCAACAGTCGGCAAGTGGCAACAGCAGAAGACCAGCAGTTGGAGGGACCGCCTCCGGCGAAGCGACAGAAGGGCGGCAAGTCCAACTGGCTGCCGGCTTTCTCCTACGAGCAGACTCTAGACGGTCCCTGCAAGTTCCATAGTGGCACGAAGCCGTCAAACCACACCACCGGGAAATGCCACTGGCTGACCAGAATCGCCAAGGGGGACGGCCTGCTCCCTCCCCCTCCTGCTGGGCCGCCTCCTCCATAGCCGCCCCAGCAGCCGGCCGTCGGGCCAGTCGGCACGATACAAGACGAGTTCCCGGATGAGCACGGAGCCTATGTGGTGTTCACCAGTGTAGCAGATGACCGACGCAGCAGGCGCCAACAGCAGCAAGAAGTGAATGCGGTTGCGACAAGTGCTCCAGAGTTCATGCATTGGTCCGAAAATCCTATCAGTTGGAGCAGAGCTGATCACCCAGAGGTGATGCCGAGTCCAGGCTCCTACGCCTTGGTCTTAGGCGCCACACTCGCCACAGATAGGCGAGCCGCTCGCTTCTCACAAGTACTGATAGACGGAGGCAGCAGTATCAACATCCTGTACAAGGATACAATGGAGAAATTAGGAATCAAGCGAAGACAGCTTCAGAGCAGCCGGACTGTGTTCCATGGAATCGTCCTTGGCCTTTCCTGCTCACCAATCGGCAAGATCCTGATAGATGTCCTCTTCAGAGACAAGGATCATTTCCGCCGAGAGCCAATTTGGTTTGAGGTGGTGGACCTCGAGAGCCCATATCATGCATTGCTTGGCCGACCCGCCTTGGCCAAGTTCATGGCGGTCCCCCACTACGCCTACCTCAAGATGAAGATGCCGAGTTCCAAGGGAATCCTAACCGTGTCCGGCGACTACAGGAAGTCGTCCGCTTGCGCGGCCGAAAGCAGTCGGTTGGCCGAGTCCTTGGTGATCGCGGCTGAGGAACGGCTTCTCGATCGGGTCGTGGCGATGGCTGGCAAGCAGCCTGAGTTATCGCCCGACCCCAAGGAGTCGGAAGCAGAAGGATCATTCAAGCCGACCAAAGAAACAAAGAAGATACCATTGGACCCGGAGCACCCGGAGAGATATGCTGTCATGGGCACAGGCCTTCATAGCAAATAGGAAGACGAGCTCGTCGATTTCCTCCGTGAGAATCGCGACATCTTCGCATGGTCCCCCAAGGACATGCCTGGTGTCTGGACGGAATTCGCCGAGCACAAATTACACGTCCGATCTGATATGAAGCCCGTCAGACAGCCCTTGCGGCGCCTGTCAGAAGAAAAAAGAAGAGTTGTTGGAGAAGAAATAGCCCGACTCCTGGCACCCGGCTTCATCATGGAAGTGTTTTTTCCAGAGTGGCTGGCAAACCCAGTACTGGTGCTGAAGAAGAACAAGCAGTGGTGAATGTGCATTGATTACACAAGCCTCAACAATGCTTGCCCCAAGGACCCATTTGCTCTACCGAGAATCGATCAGGTGATAGACTCCACAACCGAATGCGAGCTGTTGAGTTTCCTAGACGCATATTCAGGATATCACCAGATCAAGCTGGACCCGACTGACAGACTGAAGACCGCCTTCATCACGCCGTTTGGAGCCTTCTGCTACCTGACCATGACGTTCAGCTTAAGAAACACCGGCGCCACCTTTCAGCGTTGCATGCAGAAGTGCCTCCTGAAGCAACTCGGCAGAAATGCCCATGTCTATGTGGATGATGTAGTGGTGAAGACGGAGAAGCGTGGAACCTTGCTGGAGGACCTCAAGGAAACATTTGAGAATCTGCGCCGATTCCAGATCAAGCTCAACCCAGAGAAGTGCGTTTTTGGAGTACCAACCGGCCAGCTCCTCGGTTTCCTGGTCTCCGAACGCGGCATAGAGTGCAATCCTGTGAAGATCAAGGCCATCAAGAGGATGGAAGCACCCAGACGACTGTTAGATGTGCAGAAGTTCACCAGCTGTTTGGCATCCATCAGCCGATTCATCAGTCGGCTGGGCGAGAAGGCTCTCCCCTTGTATCAGCTCATGAAGAAGACGACCTTCTTTAAGTGGACTCCCAAGGTGGATGGGGCTTTTCTCCAGCTAAAGAAGATGTTGACTACTCCCCCTGTGCTGGCGGCTCCGACTCCCAAAGAGCACATGCTCCTATACATTGCCGCCACCAGCCGAGTAGTCAGCATAGTCGTTGTAGTCAAGCGCAAGGAGGAAGGCAAGGCGCTACCTGTCCAGAGACCGGTATATTACTTGAATGAGGTGTTGTCGGCCTCCAAGCAGAACTACCCCCATTACCAGAAGATGTGCTATGGCGTGCATTTTGCCGCCAAGAAATTGAAGCCT
The DNA here is from genome assembly GCF_018294505.1 of Triticum aestivum. NCBI lineage: Eukaryota > Viridiplantae > Streptophyta > Magnoliopsida > Poales > Poaceae > Triticum > Triticum aestivum. The sequence goes on along the minus strand of NC_057813.1, from coordinate 98,006,820 downwards.
TACTTCCAAGAGCATCCAATCACTGTGGTCTGCACAGCTCCACTGGCCGAGATCATCGGGAGCCGAGATGCTTCTGGCCGAGTGGCCAAATGAGCCATCGACCTGGCCCCCTACACCATCTACTACGAGCCCCGCACCGCCATCAAGTCGCAAGCACTGGCCGACTTCCTCGTCTACTGGGCCGAGACCCAGTATCTACCGCCAGCGCTCAACTCCACCCATTGGCGGATGCACTTCGACGGCTCCAAGATGTGCACCGGCTTGGGAGCCGGCATCGTCCTCACTTCCCCCAAGGGCGACAAGCTCAGATATGCGCTACAGATCCACATCGCCGCCTCCAACAACGTGGCCGAGTACGAGGCGCTCATCCACGAGCTCCGGCTTGCCAAAGAACTCGGCATTCACCGGATCCAGTGTTATGGCGACTCTGACTTGGTGGTCCAGCAATCATCTGGCGATTGGGACGCCAAGGACACAAATATGGCGAGCTATCGTTTCCTCGTCCAGCAACTCAGTGGATACTTCGAGGGGTGCGAGTTCCTCCACGTGCCAAGGAACGATAACGACCAAGCAGACGCCTTGGCACGAATCGGCTCCACCCGCCAGGCAATACCATCCGGTGTCGCCCTCCGGCGCCTCCTCAAGCCTTCTATCAAGCCGTCACCAGAATCAGATTCAATCTTTGTGCTGGCTCCACCTGAGGAAGACGGATCCGACTCCAAGAAACACACAGTCGAAGCCGGCCCGGGGACTTCAGAACCCGGCCCGGGGACTGCAATGGCAAGATCGAAGACTCCAGAGCTCGGCCCGGGGACTGCTCCAGTCGGTCCCGGGACTTTGTCAAATCAGCAAGCAGCTGCGGACTCCAACCCGCCGCCTCCCAGCCCAGCCGCCCTCGTCCAAGTCGCACTAGTGGCAGTTGAAGAAATAGCAACACCTTCATGGGTCCAGCCCATCCTCAGGTTCTTAGTAAACAGAGAGCTGCCAACCGATGAAATCTTGGCTCGACAAGTGCAACGCCGAGCAGCAGCCTACACCATAGTCAACAGAGAGCTGGTCAGGCGCAGCGTTACCGGCATCTTCCAACGCTGTGTCGAGGCAGAACAAGGCCAAGCAATCCTCAGAGACATCCATGAAGGCGAGTGCGGTCACCACACGGCCTCCAGGGCACTCGTCGCCAAAGCCTTCCGGCACGGTTTCTTCTGGCCAACCGCCCTAGAAGAGGCCAAAGAGTTAGTCCAAAAGTGCAAGGGGTGCCAGATTTCCGTTCCAAGCCACTTCAGCCAGCTTCCGCACTCAAGACTATCCCCATCGCCTGGCCCTTTGCAGTCTGGGGCCTGGACATGGTGGGACCATTCAAGACGGCACGAGGTGGCTTGACTCACCTACTTGTCGCAGTGGACAAATTCACCAAGTGGGTGGAGGTGAAACCCATCAAGAAGTTGAATGGTCCGACTGCAGTGACCTTCATTGCTGACATCACAACTCGGTACGGCATCCCACACAGCATCATCACCGACAATGGCACGAATTTTGCCAAAGGCGCCTTGGCCCGTTTCTGCGCAACACAGGGCATCCGACTGGACTTAGCGTCCGTTGCTCATCCGCAGTCAAATGGCCAGGTGGAGCGAGCGAACGGCCTCATCTTATCCGGCATCAAGCCTCGACTCATCGTACCGCTGGAGCGATCTGCCGGCTGTTGGCTTGAGGAGCTGCCAGCCGTCCTCTGGAGTCTGCGCACGACTCCAAACAAGTCAACCGGCTTCACACCCTTCTTCCTCGTCTATGGTGGTGAAGCCGTCATCCCAACGGACATAGAGTTCGACTCCCCGCGAGTCACCATGTACATCAAGGAAGAAGCAGAAGAAGCACGTTAAGACGGTGTCGATCTGCTGGAAGACGGCCGGCTGTTGGCACTCAGCCGATCCAGCATCTACCAGCAGAGTCTGCGTCGATACTACAACAGGAAGGTCAGGCCAAGATCTTTCCAAGAAGGCGACCTTGTGCTCCGGCTGATCCAGCGAACAGACGGCCAGCACAAGCTGTCGGCACCTTGGGAAGGCCCCTTTATCATCAGCAAGGTGCTAGGGAACGACGCCTACTACCTGATCGATGCTCAGAAGCCCCGAGCGCGCAAGAGGGACGACTCCGGCAAAGAGACAGAGCGCCCGTGGAATGCAAATCTTCTTCGAAGATTTTACAGTTGATGCAGTATGTATCGCACTACCCCTTTTATATTAAAGTACTAAGACTTTGGGCCCCCCGAGACGAGCCTGGGGACTCACCGCCTTGCGCTATGAGGAGCTTCCCGCAGTCAGACAAGTAGTGCGCGGTACCCAATCCGCCTCCTGGCAAAGCCGCACCTCGCAAAGCGACTGTGAGGCAGGCAGGAGTGAGGAAGGACGGGCGCCCACACGAGAAATGGCTAAGGACCTAAAGCACGAACATAGCGTAAGACGGCCTCCAGCATTTCTGAAGCAGAAAGCCGACTCATGAGTAGTCGGCTCGCCGTCTTTATTAACCTCTATCAAGGACGGCCGACTCTTGGGTAGTCGGCCTGTCGCTTTCTATCCGACTTGCTAAAGAAACTCTAAACGGCCAAGTACTTGCCTTCCCGAAGTAGCCAAGCACTTGACCCAGCGACAGTCCGCAGAGTGGCTGTCCGACTGGCAAGGCAGCGACTAAAGGAAGGCGGCAAAGGGAAAAGCCTAAAGAGCAGTAAGCAAGGAAAGACGGAAATCGGATAAATATTTACATAGGCCCTTGGCCGAATCATCGAATAGAAGTTAAGATACACCCCGCAGGTGGAATTGTTCGAATCTAACAAAGTTTCAAAAGATTACTAAGACAGACAAGCAGAGGCGGAAAAGGCAGCCTAGGAGGCGGCATCTGGGATCGGAGGATTGGAGGAGACGGCGGTGTCAGGTGCCGGGGCAGTCGGCTGGGCGGTCTCGGTTTGATCGCCTCCGGCGGCAGTCGCCTTCTCTCGACACGGCTCGTTGCTAGAGGCGCGGTCGAGCTGAGGCTGGCCGCCTGCTCCGTCTTCTGGCACCTCCGCCTCACCTTCGGCCTCCGCCTCGTCCTCCTCCTCGGTGCTGGAGTCGATCACCTCCGCCGAGTCCTCGCCATACTCCGGGTTCATTCCGAACCACTCTGGCGGCACTTCCTCGCCGCCTTCAGCCCACTCAGGCACGAAGACATTGGTGTCCGTGTACTCGGCGATGGCCGCCGCACGCTCGACAAGGGCACCCTCCACGGCCTCTAGCTCGGCCTGGGCTTCTGACCGGAACGCGGCCAGACGGTCCAGGTCCAGCCCTGGATACCAAGCCTTGACGAACTCCAAGGCCTGGCGCGCTCCGGCCCGGGCCGAGGAGCCCTTCCAGGCCTCAAGACGGCTGGCAGCGACTTCTAGCCAGTCGGCGGTCCGACTGGCGGTGCACAGAGCCGGCATGTCCGGCCACAAAGCGGCAACCGCCTGGGCGCTGGCACGCTGAAGCCGGCGCATCTGCCGGTGGGCCGGACGAAGACGGGCTTCAATGCTCAGGAGCTGCTCATCGACGGTTCGGGGGGCATTAGCGGTGATCTCCTCACCGCTTTCCCTTCGCGCCTCACGAGCAGCCTCGATGGCCAGAGGGACTGCCTGCGAGTGACCAGGGAAGAAGTCTGCCAAGACAAAAAAGAAGCAAGTTGAAAAATCAGAAGTCGGCCTAACACATAGTCGGAAGCCCGAAGAAACGAAAGAAGCTTACCATCAACAATATCCTCGATCTCGTGGAAGCCGGAGGTCAGCATCGCCTCCCTGTCAGTCCAGGAGGAGCGCTCGCTCTCGAACTCGGCCAGGAGAGCGGCCTCTTTCTTCTCAGCCTCGTCCTGCGCCTTCTTGAGCAGTTCCTTCTGCTCGGCCAGCTGCGCCGCCAGCAGGTCGCGCTCCGTGGCAAGCTTGACACACTCCTCCTCCTTGTTACGCCGGGCGGTATTGGCCTCGCCCAGCTGCTCCTGAAGAACGGCGTTGGCTCCTGAAGAACGAAAGAGGAGACAAATAAGTCGTCAGCAAAGATGATCGCCGGGAAGATCCGGCCTGACTTCTCAGCAGTCGGCCCGAATCTCGGGGACTACAGCCTGCGGGTGCGCCAGCGCGCCCCCCGCGAAGAAGAAGAACTTACTCCGGCTTTCCAACAAGTCGACAGCCCGCTTGCTCAACTCCTCTACATTGCGGTTGAAGGCAGTGGCGCGGAGGTTGTGATACTCCTGCAATAAGTCATTGAACGCAAAGTTAGTATTTGGAGCTCGCCAGAGGGAGTTCCGAACCGCCTGCTCAGCAGCCGGCCCGGAACTCGGGGACTACACCCAGTGGGTGCGCTGGCGCGCCCCCACAGAGAAAAACAAGAATCAAAAAGAAGAAGGAAACATACTCGGATGGCCGTCTGCACTGCCAGATGCGCCCTGGTGCAAGTTTGAAGGGCGTCTCCTTCAGCGCGCAGCTTCGCCTGGACGTCCAGAAGCGCTTGGTTCAGCGGCCCGGTGCCGTCTCCGCGCACCCACCCGGTGGGCGCGGCGCTTGTGGCCTCGGCGTCTAAGGTTGCCGAGCTGGCGGCGCCGGTCTCTCGAGGTCGCAGCGCCGAGGTCGCCCTCTCAAGACGGCGGTGCACCGGCGAGGCGACTTGGAGAAGCAGTCGCGCCTCGGCCTCGTCCATGACCGGCGGCTCTGACGAACCCACCGGCTGTTTGCCGTGCGGTCTCCCAGATGGCGGTGGAGGCAGCGGTGGCGGCACGAGAGTGTCCGACATGGAAGCCACGTCGCTCTCCTTCTCCACGACGGGGTTCTCGGTGCCGGCCTCCTCGGTTTGCCCCGTGAACTCTGGAGGCGGCGGTGCAGACGAGAGTGGGGGGACGAGCATCGCCGATCGGCGACGCACGGCCTCCTCGGCATGCCGTCTCGCCGCAAGGGCGGCTTCGGCATCCTCCAGCTTCTTCTGGGCGGAGGCGGCCGCCCTGTCGGCCTCCGCCTTCTCCAGACGTTCGGCCTCCTCCTCCTCGCGCTTCTCCCGTACATTTCGCTCCGTCGGCTCCCAGAGGTCGGCGGCGGGGTCGGCCCGCCGAGTATTGGCGGACGTCTCTGCCGACCCCATGACGGAGGGGATGGCAACTCTCTCAAGAGAAAGAGGGGCCCTGAAGAAGAATGGAGGGAGTATAAAAGAAGACTCGGACAAAATTCAACGAAGGAAAATAAAAAAGCGTAAAGACTTACGCAGACACTAGCGGTGGCCTTTTCACTTCCCTTCGGAAGCGGTTGGCCTTCGCGGCCGCCTCCTTCCGTCTGGTCGCGGCGGCCGCCCCCTTGAACTTCTTCGATTTGCCGCCGGGCGCACTCGGCCCGGCGTGACGCCTCTTTGCGCCGCCTTGGCCAGCCAGGCCGGCGGAGGAGCCGGCGGCCGACGAGCCGACCCTCGGATGGTGGCGCGGGGCGACTTCCCCTTCGGCGTCGTCGTCAGGCCAGTCGGCGAAGGTGGCCGAGGGCCTGAAGTCGCCTTCTGCTCCTCCTCCCCCACCTTCGGTGTCGGCTTCCATCGCTGCCGCCCCCAAGTCGGGGTCGTCGATGTCGCTCTCCACACGATCAGGGACATACTCGCGGGGCTGTCTCGTGGCGCCGGCTGCAGGCTGCATAAGGGGATTCTAGCTCAGAAGAAACCGACAAGAGTCAGAAGCCGGAGTCGGTCGCAAAGAAGACAAAACAGTAGAGGGACGCGACTTACCACTGATGGGGGGTTGTCGCGCGAGTACGGCTCCTTGCCGAACTGCCAGTCCTCCCCAAACTCGCAGTTCGCGATATAATTCACCATGTTTGCCACCTCCGCACGGGGCATCTCCTTGGTGCACATCCGACTCGGGTCTCGGAGGCCGCTCATCTGACAAATCAGGTGAGGCCGACCTTGGAGCGGGAGAACTCGGCGCGCCACGAAGGCGGCCAGCAAGTCGGCCCCGACGAGACCCTCCGACTGCGTCAAGACCCGGAGTCGCGCTACGGTGGCGGCTCCGGCGGGAGTCAGCGTCTTGACTCTGTGAGACCAGCTGGGGAGCCTCCCAGTTAGGGGGCGGCGTTGTAAGGCGGCAGGTTGACCCAGTCGCCGTCGGAGGCAAGGTTCTTCACGTAGAAGTATGAGCACTGCCACATCTTCACCGACTTGATCAGCGTGATGGGAGGAAAGGGGTTGTCGGCCGTCGAGCGCCGCATCGCGATGAAGGCGCCGCACTGAGCCGGCACACCGGCAATGTGCGTGTCGAGCTTAGAAGAGAAGAATTCTCCCCACAGCTCGATGGTGGGGAGAACGCCGAGGAAACCTTCGCACAGAGTGGCGAAGGCGGAGAGCAACACCACCATATTCGGAGTGAGGTGCTGCGGTTGAAGGCTATGGAACTCCAAGAACGAGCGGAAGAAGCCGCTCGCCGGCAGCCCCAGGCCACGCATGAGGTGCAAGCGGAAGATGACCTGCTCGCCCTCCTCCGGCGCCGGCCGGATCTCCCCCTCCGGCGCGGCGCAGGCGTGCACGAGGTCCGCACTGGGGAGACGGCGTGTCCGGCGGAGGAACTCGATGTGTTCCTCTTCTACCTCCAAGCCGTCCCATACGCCGGAGCGCACGGCGGGAGCCGCGGCGGAGGAGGAGCTCATTGCCGTGGTGTGGAATGCTCTTGCTCAACAGCGGAGGCAGGAAGGAGAGAAGGCAAGACGAAGCAGGGGAGCGGGGAAGAAGGGCGCGCATGCTGTGCCGCTCCGCTCCCCCCCCCGCCTACTTATAGCCCTATGGGCTGAGAAGCCGAGGGGGCGGGCGTGGGATTAACTGCACACGATGCCCCCACGCCACCCCACGATCTACCCCACGAAGTTACTGCACGCAGTAACGACGTGGGAAAACTAACCGTCCATGGCCGCAGCGGATCCGTCCGTATGCCGAGGCACGGTAGTGGCGGGCCCCACCTGACGGCCCGTCCCGTCGCGCGCGTGGGCAGGCAGACTGCCCTCTCCACGTGGCGCCGTGCGATAGGACTGCCCTGATGGCTGCGGGGAAGCGTATCAGGCACGCCGCCTGGTTTCCCGCCGCGACTTTCGAGCTGCGGCTCTTCGCTAAAACATCCGACTCTCGACAGTCGGCCCAAGGGAAGACGGCAGCCGAGTTCCAGAGTCCGCTCTTGGAAGGTTGAAACTGTTGAAGCCCCACAATGCAGCGTCCGCAGGGCTTCACCAGCTTCGGGGACTACTATCGGAGTATTGGGCCACGGGTAGGCTAACCCGAGTCCCAGGACCTTTCAAGACATCGGGGCAGGCCGCGCCCCTCAAGCCGAGTCCGAGGAGCGACTCCAAGACAAGCCGAGTCCCAGACGGCGACTCCGAGACAAGCCGACTCCGAGCTGGCGACCTCCAGAGAGGCCGACTATGGAGAGTCGGCCCATGACTCCTCCCTCATCCTGAAGTATGATGTGGGGTACGGTCACGGCGTGGCCGTCCCCCCCCTTGCTTACGAAGGGCCGGCATGGCTACAGTGAGCCGTATCGCTGGAAGATCTCCGGCGAGGCGCAGCACTGTTGCCATGCCTGCCCTGACCTCAGTCATAGTGCGCCACGCACTGTGCCCACGACGCCGGCCTGTATGGCCCGAAGACGGCGGGGCCGCCTGTCAGTGGGTGGGCCGAAGGCGGCCTGGGCGCCCCGAAGACAGATCTGTGGGAGTCGGCCTCCTTGGAGTCGGCCGACTCCTCCCCAGGGCCCCACGAGCCATTAACCAGATAGGATGGGGAATGGCGACAGTGATCGCCCGATAGATGGCGGCACTGTTGTCACGACCCAATGACCAAGCCTGCGTCATCAGGAGTGCTGCTACAGTATCAAGCCTGTCCGCAAGACCCGCCAGTCGGCGGGCCCCAGAAGCCGGCGGGGAAGACGGCGGCCTGAGAGACAGACGGCTGGGACCCGCGCCCAGCCGGATTACTATTGTACCCCCAGGGGGTAGGCCTATATAAACCCCCCGAGGCACCCATGCAAAGGGTTCGGACCTAGATAGAGATAGACCAGATAGCACAGGGAGGAGAGAGCTAGCCTTGCCCTCTCCTGCCTCCCGAAACAGCTCCAGGAGCACCATTGTAGCCACTTTGCCTTAGTGATCATGCGGAGACCCCGCAGAGCAGCAGTAGGGGTGTTATCTCCTAGGAGAGCCCTGAAGCTGGGTATGTTCCTCCGGTGTGCATGTCTTCGCCTCATCCCGCTTCTGGGCACCGGCGACGTTCTACTCGCTCCCACCATGATAAGCCATCCTTTGGCATATGTCGTACCCAACCCCCGACATCAAGCGCATGAAGAAGCTCCATGCTGATGGACTTTTAGAGTCTCTCGATTATGAATCATTTGACACATGCGAACCATGCCTCATGGGCAAAATGACCAAGACTCCGTTCTCCGGAACAATGGAGCGAGCAACCAACTTATTGGAAATCATACATACTGATGTGTGTGGTCCAATGAGCATTGAGGCTCGCGGAGGATATCGTTATGTTCTCACTCTCACTGATGACTTAAGTAGATAAGGGTATGTCTACTTGATGAAACACAAGTCTGAGACCTTTGAAAAGTTCAAGGAATTTCAGAATGAAGTAGAGAATCAACGTGACCGAAAAATAAAGTTCTTATGATCAGATCGTGGAGGAGAATATTTAAGTCACGAATTTGGTACGCACTTAAGGAAATGTGGAATCGTTTCACAACTCACGCCGCCTGGAACACCTCGGTGTAACGGTGTGTCTGAACGTCATAATCGCACTCTATTGGATATGGTATGATCTATGATGTCTGTTACCGATTTACCGCTATCATTTTGGGGATACGCTCTAGAGACAGCTACATTCACTTTAAATAGGGCACCATCTAAATCCGTTGAGATGACACCGTATGAATTATGGTTTGGGAAGAAACCTAAGCTATCGATTCTAAAAGTTTGGGGATGCGATGCTTATGTCAAGAAACTTCAACCTGAAAAGCTCGAACCCAAGTCGGAAAAATGCGTCTTCATAGGATACCCTAAGGAAACCATTGGGTATACCTTCTACCTTACATCCGAAGGCAAGATCTTTGTTGCCAAGAACAGATCCTTTCTGGAAAAAGAGTTTCTCTCGAAAGGAGTAAGTGGGAGGAAAGTAGAACTCGATGAAGTACTACCTCTTGAACCGGAAAGTAGTGCAGCTCAGGAAAATGTTCCTGTGGTGCCTACACTGACTGGAGAGGAAATTAATGATGATGATCAAGGTACTTCGGATCAAGTTGCTACTGAACTTCGTAGGTCCACAAGGACACGTTCCACACCAGAGTGGTATGGTAACCCTGTCCTGGAAATCATGTTGTTAGACAACGGTGAACCTCCGAACTATGAAGAAGCGATGGCGGGCCCAGATTCCAACAAATGGCTTGAAGCCATGCAATCCGAGATAGAATCCATGTATGAAAACAAAGTATGGACTTTGACAGACTTGCCCGATGATCGGCGAGCAATAGAAAACAAATGGATCTTTAAGAAGAAGATGGACGCGGATTGTAATATTACCATCTATAAAGCTCGACTTGTCGCTAAGGGTTATCGGAAAGTTCAAGGGGTTGACTACGATGAGACTTTCTCTCCCATAGCGAAGCTGAAGTCCGTCCGAATCATGTTAGCAATTGCCGCATACTATGATTATGAGATATGGCAGATGGACGTCAAAACGGTATTCCTTAACGGCTATCTTAAGGAAGAACTGTATATGATGCATCCGGAGGGTTTTGTCAATCCTAAGAATGATAACAAAGTATGCAAGCTCCAGCGATCCATTTATGGGCTGGTGCAAGCATCTCAGAGTTGGAACATTCGCTTTGATGAGATGATCAAAGCGTTTGGGTTTATGCAGACTTATGGAGAAGTCTGCGTTTACAAGAAAGTGAGTGGGAGCTCTGTAGCATTTCTCATATTATATGTAGATGACATACTTTTGATGGGAAATGATATAGAACTTTTGGACAGCATTAAGGCCTACTTGAATAAGTGTTTTTCAATGAAGGACCTTGGAGAAGCTGCTTACATATTCGGCATCAAGATCTATAGGGATAGATCGAGACGCCTCATAGGTATTTCACAAAGCACATACCTTGATAAGATATTGAAGAAGTTCAATATGGATCAGTCCAAGAAAGGGTTCTTGCCTGTATTGCAAGATGTGAGATTGAGCTCGGCTCAATGCCCGACCACGGCACAAGATAAAGAAGAGATGAGTGTCATCCCCTATGCCTCAGCCATAGGATCTATTATGTATGCCATGTTGTGTACCAGACCTGATGTAAACCTTGCCGTAAGTTTGGTAGGAAGGTACCAAAGTAATCCCGGCAAGGAACACTGGACAGTAGTCAAGAATATCCTTAAGTACCTGAAAAGGACAAAGGACATGTTTCTCATTTATGGAGGTGACGAAGAGCTCGTCGTAAAGGGTTACGTCGACGCTAGCTTCGACACAGATCTGGATGGCTCTAAGTCACAAACCGGATACGTGTATATGTTGAATCGTGGAGCAGTAAGCTGGTGCAGTGGCAAGCAGAGCGTCGTGGTGGGATCTACATGTGAAGCGGAATACATGGCAGCCTCGGAGGCAGTGCATGAAGCAATATGGATGAAGGAGTTCATCACCGACCTAGGAGTCATACCCAATGCGTTGGGGCCAATCACTCTCTTCTGTGACAACACTGGAGCTATTGCCCTTGCCAAGGAGCCCAGGTTTCACAAGAAGACCAGGCACATCAAGCGTCATTTCAACTCCATCCGTGAAAATGTTCAAGATGGAGACATAGATATTTGCAAAGTACATACGGATCTGAATGTCGCAGATCCGTTGACTAAACCTCTTCCGCGAGCAAAACATGATCAACACCAGAACTCTATGGGTGTTCGATTCATCACAATGTAACTAGATTATTGACTCTAGTGCAAGTGGGAGACTGTTGGAAATATGCCCTAGAGGCAATAATAAAAGGATTATTATTATATTTCCTTGTTCGTGATATATTCATGCTATAATTGTATTATCCGGAAATCATAATACACGTGTGAATACACAGACCACAACATGTCCCTAGTAAGCCTCTAGTTGACTAGCTCGTTGATCAACAGATAGTCATGGTTTCCTGACTATGGACATTGGATGTCATTGATAACGGGATCACATCATTAGGAGAATGATGTGATGGACAAGACCCAATCCTAAGCATAGACAAGATCGTGTAGTTCGTTTGCTAGAGCTTTTCCAATGTCAAGTATCTTTTCCTTAGACCATGAGATCGTGTAACTCCCGGACACCGTAGGAGTGCTTTGGGTGTACCAAACGTCACAACGTAACTGGGTGACTATAAAGGTGCACTACAGGTATCTCCGAAAGTGTCTGTTGGGTTGACACGGATCGAGACTGGGATTTGTCACTCCGTATGACGGAGAGGTATCTCTGGGCCCACTCGGTAATGCATCATCATAATGAGCTCAAAGTGACCAAGTGTCTGGTCACGGGATCATGCATTACGGTGCGAGTAAAGTGACTTGCCGGTAACGAGATTGAACGAGGTATTGGGATACCGACGATCGAATCTCGGGCAAGTAACGTACCGATTGACAAAGGGAATTGTATACGGGGTTGCTTGAATCCTTGACATCGTGGTTCATCCAATGAGATCATCGAGGAGCATGTGGGAGCCAACATGGGTATCCAGATCCCGCTGTTGGTTATTGACCGGAGAGCAGTCTCGGTCATGTCTGCGTGTCTCCCGAACCCGTAGGGTCTACACACTTAAGGTTCGGTGACGCTAGGGTTGTAAAGATATTAGTATGCAGCAAACTGAAAGTTGTTCGGAGTCCCGGATGAGATCCCGGACGTCATGAGGAGTTCCGGAACAGTCCGGAGGTAAAGAATTATATATGGGAAGTCGATTTTCGGCCATCGGGAAAGTTTCGGGGTTCACCGGTTTTGTACCGGGACCACCGGAAGGGTCCCGGGGGTCCACCAGGTGGGGCCACCCATCCCGGAGGGCCCCATGGGCTGAAGTGGGAGGGGAACCAGCCCTAGGTGGGCTGGTGCGCCCCTCCTGGGCCCCCCTCTACACCTAGGGTTGGGAACCCTAGGGGAGGGGGCGCCTCCACTTGCCTTGGGGGGCAAGTTTTCCCCCTTGGCCGCCGCCCCCCTAGGAGATCGCATCTCCTAGGGCCGGCGCCCCCCCTGGGGTCCCTATATAAAGAGGGGGGTGGGAGGGCAGCCGCACCCTGACACCTGGCGCCTCCCTTCCCCCCTTGCTACACCTCTCCCTCCCGTAGTCGCTTGGCGAAGCCCTGCCGGATCCCTGCTGCATCCACCACCACGCCATCGTGCTGCTGGATCTTCATCAACCTCTCCTTCCCCCTTGCTGGATCAAGAATGAGGATACATCACGCTGACCGTACATGTGTTGAACGCGGAGGTGCCGTCCGTTCGGCGCTAGGATCTCCGGTGATTTGGATCACGACGAGTACGACTCCCTCAACCCCGTTCTCTTGAACGCTTCCGCTTGATCTACAAGGGTATGTAGATGCACTCCTCTCTCTCGTTGCTAGATAAACTCATAGATTGATCTTGGTGAACGTAGGAAAAATTTTATTTTATGCAAACAGCGACAAGATTGTGGAGTTGAACCAAGGAGTTTGTAAGGCAAGGAGATCGGCTACTTCGTGAAGATCTACCGCTAGTGAGGCAAGTCCTTCGTGGGCGACGGCCATGGTGGGATAGACAAGGTTGCTTCTTCGTGGAGCCTTCTTGGGTGGAGCCCTCCGTGGACTCGCGCAACCGTCACCCTTCGTGGGTTGAAGTCTCCACCAACATGGATGTACAATAGCACCACCAATCGGAACCACGCCAAAAACATCCGTGTCTCCAATTGCGTTTGAATCCTCCAAAACCCTTCCCTTTACATTCTTGCAAGTTGCATTCTTTACTTTCCGCAGCTCATATACTCTTTGCATGCTTGCTTGCTATATGTTGTGAATGTTAAACTTGTGCCTAAACTCCACTTAAACTTAAAGAAGTTAAAAACTGCAACTTTGGTACTTAGTTTCTAATCACCCCCCCCCCTCTAGACACCTCTTCTCAAGGTCCTACACTATGTGCTAATGCTTTGTTCCGGTTCTCTATTAAAAGGAGGCCTTAATATCCCTTAGTTTCCAATAGGACCCCGCTGCCACGGGAGGGTAGGACAAAAGATATCATGCAAGTTCTTTTCCATAAGCATGTATGACTATATTCGTAATACATGCCTACATTACATTGATGAATTGGAGCTAGTTCTGTGTCACCCTATGTTATGACTGTTACATCACGAACCGCATCCGGCATAATTATCCATCACTGATCCGGTGCCTACGAGTTTTCCATATACTGGTTCTCGCTTATTTACTTTTCCGTTGCTACTATTACAATCACTACAAAATACCAAAAACATTACTTTTGCTGTCTTTACTTCTGTTACCGTTACCACCACTATCATATTACTTTGCTACTAAACACTTTACTGCAGATACTAAGTTTCCAGGTGTGGTTGAATTGACAACTCAGTTGCTAATACTTGAGAATATTCTTTGGCTCCCTTTGTGTCGAATCAATAAATTTGGGTTGAATACTCCACCCTTGAAAACTGTTGCGATCCCCTATACTTGTGGGTTATCAAGACCTTTTTCTGGCGCCGTTGCCGGGGAGCATAGCTCTATTCCTTGAGTTACTTGGGATTTATATCTGCTGGACACTATGAAGAACTTGAAAGACAATCGAACTACTATTTTGCCCTCAACTACGAGGGGAGGTAAGGAACTGCCATCTAGCTCTGCACTTGATTCACCTTCTGTTATGAGTAAGCTAGCGACACCTAAACCTGCTTCTGCTATTCGTTCTGATATGTCGCATGTTATTGATGATGCCACTTCTGCTATGCTTGATACTTGTGATGAAACTACTTCTATGCTTGATACTACTGTGCCCCTTGGTGAATTTCTAGATGAGCAAATTTCTAGGTCTAGAGAAAGAGAAATTATTAAATCTGAATACAATGATGAGAGTGATGATGAAAATATGCCTGCTATTCCTGAGGGTTACCTTTTTGATGCGGAATCTTCTGCAGCTATTTTTGCTTGCCAGGATAGATACGGACTTAAGAGGCTGCTAGTTAAATGGAGTAAAGAATCTCTTAGAGATAGAATGAGGCCCGACCCTGCTTTTGCTACTTCACCTATTTGTGTTCCTGATAAGGATTATTATGAATTTTCTGTTGATCCAGATATAATTACTTTGGTTGAATCTGATCCTTTCTATGGCTATGAATCTGAAACTGTTGTGGCACATCTTACTAAGTTAAATGATATGGCCGCCTTGTTTACTAAAGATGAGAGATCGCGCTACCTTTATTTACTCAAAATATTTCCGTTCTCGTTAAAGGGTGATGCTAAGATATGGTTCAATTCTCTTGATCCTGGTTGTGTGCATAGTCCCCAGGATATGATTTATTACTTCTCCGCTAAATATTTCCCTGCTCATAAGAAACAAGCTGCTTTGAGGGAAATATACAACTTCGTGCAAATTGAAGAAGAGAGTCTCCCACAAGCTTGGGGGAGGCTTCTCAAGTCACTTAATGCTTTGCCTGATCATCCTCTTAAGAAACCTGAAATACTTGATATCTTTTATAATGGACTAACCGATGCTTCCAGAGATTACCTGGATAGTTGTGTTGGTTCTCTTTTCAGGGAAAGAACACTAGATGAAGCTGAAATTCTATTGAATAATATGTTGACAAATGAAAATAATTGGGCACCTCCCGAGCCACCTCCTGAGCCAGCTCCTGAGCCAATTCCTGAGCCTATTCCTAAACCAACTCCGAAGAAGAGAGGTGTTCTATTTCTCAGTCCCGAAGATATGCAAGAGGCAAAGAAATCTATGAAAGAAAAAGGTATTGAAGATGAAGATGTTAAGAATTTACCTCCTATTGAAGAAATATATGGTCTTAATTTACCGCATGTTGAAGAAGTATATGATCTCAATTCCTTATTCACTGAAGAACCTCCTGATCCCGATATCCCGACACAGGTAGTAAAGGTAAATTCTCTCTATAGATATGATAAAGCTGAAGTCCCTCCTAATAAAATTGCTAGTCAGTGCTTGGATGAGTTTGATGATTTTATGTTTAAGCAAGATGACTTTAATGCTTATTTTTGTAGACAATTAAAACAAGATGCTTATATGATTAAACGCTTGGGTGATTATATGGCTAATATTATAGGTGAGCTTAAACTTGTTAGCAAACATGCTTCTATGGTTACCACTCAAGTAGAACAGGTACTCAAAGCTCACAAAGAAGTGCTTGATGAAATGAATAGTAAGAAAAATGATTATGATGTTAGAGTGGCTACTAGAACCGATAGAATTACTCGGGAACCTTTGTATCCTGAAGGCCACCCTAAGAGAATCGAGCAAGATTCTCAGAGAAATGATATTGATGTACCTAGTTCTTCTAAAAGGAAGAAAAATAAAAATGATAGGACCTTGCAAACTTCTAGTGAACCTATTGCTGAACCACCTAAGAATCCAAATGATATTTCCATGTCTGATGCTGAAACACAATCTGGTAATGAACATGAACCTAGTGATAATGTTAATGATAATGTTCATGATGATGCTCAACCTAGTAATGATAATGATGTAGAAGTTGAACCTGCTGTTGATCTTGATAACCCACAATCAAAGAGTCAACGTTATGATAAAAGAGACTTCGTTGCTAGGAAACATGGTAAAGAAAGGGAACCTTGGGTTCAAAAACCCGCCTTTTCCTCCGAAACCATCCAAGAAAAAGGATGATGAGGATTTTGAGCGCTTTGCTGAAATGATTAGACCCATCTTTTTGTGTATACGATTAACTGATGTGCTCAAAACAAATCCTTATGCTAAGTATATGAAGGATATCATTACTAATAAAAGAAAGATACCTGAAGCTGAAATTTCCACCATGCTTGCTAATTATACTTTTAAAGGTGGAATACCAAAGAAACTTGGAGATCTCGGAGTACCTACTATACCATGCTCCATTAAGAGAAATTATGTTAAAACTGCTTTATGTGATCTTGGAGTCGGTGTTAGTGTTATGCCTCTCTCTTTATATCGTAGACTTGATTTGAATAAGTTGACACCTACTGAAATATCTTTGCAAATGGCTGATAAATCAACTGCTATACCTGTCGGTATTTGTGAGGATGTGCCTATTGTGGTTGCAAACGTTACTATTTTAACGGACTTTGTTATTCTTGGTATTCCCGAGGATGATAGTATGTCTATTATTCTTGGAAGACCTTTTCTTAATACTGCAGGGGCCGTTATTGATTGCAACAAAGGCAATGTCACTTTTCATGTTAATGGCAATGAGCACACGGTGCACTTTCCGAGGAAACGACCTCAAGTTTACAGTATCAACTCTATTGGAAAAATTCCATCAATTATATTTGGAGGTTTTGAATTTCCTCTCCCTACTGTCAAAAAAAAAGTATGATATTCTTATTATTGGGGATTTTCATATCCCCGTTGAGGTAACTTAGTGTTATTCGAAATTTCTCCGATTTCGTGTTATTCAGAATGAGTTTGTTGACAAGACTTGATCAACCTTGTTAGTGGGTTCATTTTGATGATCACGTGATGGATGAAACTAGAAGCACAACCTTCTGTACCCTCTTTATATTTTCTGTTATTTAGTAGAAATAAAGTAAAAATAGTATTTTTCTGTCTGTCTCCTGACTTATCGGTGCAATATAAAAAATGTCCCGAAAATAAAAGTCCTCAGAATGTCATGCCAATTTAATATGATTTTTTCGGGAATATTTTGAGATTTATTGTGCAAAAATCACCGGGGGGGAGCTGCCACCTGGTCACGAGGGTGGAGGGCACGCCCTACCCCCATAGGCGCGCCCCCCTGCCTCGTGGGCCCACGGTGGCCCTCCTCCACTTATCCCTGCACCCATCTTCTTCCTCTGTCTCACACAATCACGAAAAACCAACTCAAGCACGAGTTCCAGCCCCGTTGCTGTAATTTTCGATCTCCTTGCCCAAAGCACCTCTCACAAAACTGCTTGGGGAGATTGTTCCTTGGTATGTGACTCCTCCATTGGTCCAATTAGTTTTTGTTCTAGTGCTCTATTCATTGCAAATTTATGCTGCTAAGGTTACCATGTTCTTGAGCTTGCATGCCAAATTTATATGGTTCCAAGTATTTCTAATGCTTGATAGGCCCTAGGCACTTGTGGGAGTAGTTGCTATCAATTTTATTGAAGTTGGTTCACTTTTATTTGAAGTTACTAAATATTTCAGAAATTTTTCAGAGGAAACAATATGTTTAGGAGGATGTTACAAGGTGGTCCTTCAAGGAAGCAAGGTCCCAGGCTTGCAATGCGTGATGCTGACGAGGAACCACCAAGAGACGCTCCTGTGAGGCCCTGTGAATGGCCTTCGGAAAATTTTATGAATCAAGGGGGAATCAAAGAAGAATTTAGCACATATTTGCGTAACGCCGATCTTGAGGACTTTGAAGCTGACAAATGCCCCCAGTATCATGATCTCACAAGTTCATTTGTGAGGAGGTTTGAGTTTTCATCTTCGCATAATTCTCCTTCAGTCATGTTTGACCTTTATGACAAATCTTATATCATGGACTTACAGGATTTCACTTCTGCTTGCAAACTTCCATCTTGGGGTAGTGTCAGGGATCCCCCTAAATCTGAATATAGAGACTTTCTTGCTAAAATAACTGTGGGGGAATCTAGAGATATAACGCAAGCCACTATAGGGAGCATTCACTTTCCTGCTATACATTATTTTGCTCTCTTTATAGGTAGAAGCATTAATGCTAAGGGTGAAGCATGTCACATGTGTGCCCCTGATCTCAGCATTCTCAGAAATGCTGTGTTAGGAGACCAATCTTATCATATGGGAGCCATTGTAGCTCGCAGGTTGCACCATAATAGACATAACGGAGATTTCTTTGGAGGAATTTATGCAACCCGCTTATCTAATTTTCTTGAGATAGACATTCGAGAGGGTGATATGGAGTTACCCTCTACTTATTTGGATTTTGATTCTATGGTTTCCCACCAGTTTGTTGAGAGGACTGAACCACCTCTCTAGTATCGACTAATCATTAACAAACGGCATGTATTCCACATTACTCTTCCTGCTCCTGCCTTCTTTGATTCTCAGACAAAAGGAAGATACATTATTACCAGAGAGGAGGCAGATGAGTACGAGAGAAGAGCGGAGGCTGCTCGACGCTACGCTGCAGCTCAGGAGGCGATAGCCGCTGCATCGCAGTACGACCCCAGCTTCACCTACAGGTATCCGCCAGGCTATCCCTGGCAATAGACCAACTTAGGCCAAAAGCCTAAGCTTGGGGGAGTACGTATTTCCCACCGACATTACATTCATGTTCACACACACTCATTGCTAGATGTCGGTGTTCATACTCTTTCACTGTAATATCCATGCTAGTTTATTTTCTTTTTCCTGCTTTCTTTTTGTGTGTTTAATAAACCTTAAGAAAAACCAAAAAATATATTAGTAGTAGTTTATTTCTTTGTTGTAGTAATTAAAAAGGAAAACCCAAAAATATTTCCCGTTCTTCTTTTGCTTGTTGGGAGCTTTCCCTTGTAAATAGTTTTTATTTCTTTTCTTTTCTTTGGGGGTCAGTAGGAGAAGACCATGATTAAATTATTGAAGTGGCTCTTATATGCATGATTGTTTAGTTAACTTAGAGCCCATATTACTTGTCTTCTCCTGTTTATTGAATGATTGCAGATTCCAGCTTAGTCCAATGCACGTGCACTCTTATTATTATTCACATCGTTCGGTCGTGCAAGTGAAAGGCAATAGTGATGATATATGATGGACTTATTGGGATGAGAAAAGCTGGTATGAACTCAGCCTCTCTTGTTTTTGTAAATATGATGATTCATCATTCCTGAGTTAGCTATTATGAAGTAAACATATTTGCAATGACATTTAGAGATTATAGTTGCTTGTGCCATGCTTGATTAGCTATGAGTTATAATGGTTTACCTTGCGTGCCAACATGCTACTAGAATTATTATGATGTGGTATGATGGGATGGTATCCTCCTTTAAATGAATTGAGTGACTAGACTTGGCACATGTTCACGCATGTAGTTGAATCAAATCAACATAGCCTTCACGATATTTATGTTCATGGTAGATTATATCCTACTCATGCTTGTATTCGGTGTAAATTAATTTTAATGCATGTTTACGACTGTTGTCGCTCTCCCAGTTGGTCGCTTCCCAGTCTTTTGCTAGCCTTCACCTATACTAAGCGGGAATACTGCTTGTGCATCCAAACTCCTTAAACCCCAAAGTTGTTCCATATGAGTCCACTATACCTACCTATATGCGGTATTTACCTGCCGTTCCAAGTAAATTTGTATGTGCCAAACTCCAAACCTTCAAATAAATATTCTGTTTTGTATGCTCGAGCAGCTCATGTTTCAACTAGGGCTGCCCTTATCTTCCATGTTAGGCGGTTATTCTCAAGAGGAGTGGACTCCGCTCCTCATTCACGAGAAAATGGCTGGTCACCGGGATGCCCAGTCCCATGCTTTATGCAAACTAAATCAAAATAATTGCAAACAAAACTCCCCCTGGGACCCGTTGAATGTTGGAGGCACTCGTTGTTTCGAGCAAGCCATGGATTGATGCCTGTGGAGGAGGGGGAGTATAAACTTTACCATTATGTTTGGGAACCGCCTATAATTTGTTTAACATGGAAGATATCGTCATCTCATAGTTGTTGCGTTGACAGCAAAAGTATGCCGCTCAAAATGTTATTCAATCTCTATTTTAAAACCGAGCTCTGGCACCTCTACAAATCTCTGCTTCCCTCTGTGAAGGGCCTATCTATTTACTTTTATGTTGAGTCATCACCCTTCCTATTAAAAAGCACCCGCTGGAGAGCACACTGTCCTTTGCATTCATTATAATTGGTTTATATTGGGTATGACTTGACTGGATCTCTTTTACCATGAATTACAATGTTTAGTCAGTCCTTGATCTTTAAAGGTGCTTTGCATTTATGTTTTGCGGTCTCAGAAAGGGCTAGCGAGATACCATTTTGTTATATCATGTTATGATTATTTTGAGAAAGTGTTGTCATCCGAGTTTTTTTATTATAGCTCGCTAGCTAATTATGCTATTGATATGAGTAATTGTGAGACCTATGTGTTGTTGTTAGTATGGTTAGTTCATAATATTTGCTGAAACTTGAATGCTGGCTTTTCATGTTACAACAACAAGAGCAAACAGAGTTTGTAAAAGTTTTTCTTTTTCTCTTTCAGTCTGTCAACTGAATTGCTTGAGGACAAGCAAGGGTTTAAGCTTGGGGGAGTTGATACGTCTCCGTCGTATCTACTTTTCCAAACACTTTTGCCCTTGTTTTGGACTCTAACTTGCATGATTTGAATGGAACTAACCCGGACTGACGCTGTTTTCAGCAGAATTGCCATGATGTCGTTTTATGTGCAGAAAATAAAAGTTCTCGGAATGACCTGAAACTCCGCGGAACATCTTAGAAAAAATAATAAAAAATCCTCACCAAAGATGAAGGCCAGGGGGCCCACACCCTGTTCACGAGGGTGGGGGGCACCCCCCCCCCCTAGGGCGCGCCCCCTACCTCGTGGGCCCCCTGGTGGCCCTCCGACGCCAACTCCAACTCCATATATTGGCTTTCAGGGAGAAAAAAATCAGAGAGAAGAAATCGTCGCGTTTTACGATACGGAGCCGCCGCCAAGCCCTAATCTCTCTCGGGAGGGCTGATCTGGAGTCCGTTCAAGGCTCCGGAGAGGGGGATTCGTCGCCGTCGTCATCATCAACCATCCTCCACCACCAATTTCATGATGCTCACCGCCGTGCGTGAGTAATTCCATCGTAGGCTTGCTGGACGGTGATGGGTTGGATGAGATTTATCATGTAATCGAGTCGGTTTTGTTAGGGTTTGATCCCTAGTATCCACTATGTTTTGAGATTGATGTTGCTATGACTTTGCTATGCTTAATGCTTGTCACTAGGGCCCGAGTGCCATGATTTCAGATATGAACCTATTATGTTTTCATGAATATATGTGTGTTCTTGATTCTATCTTGCAAGTCTATAGTCACCTACTATGTGTTATGATCCGGCAACCCCGAAGTGACAATAATCGGGACCACTCCCAGTGATGACCACAGTTTGAGGAGTTCATGTATTCACTATGTGCTAATGCTTTGTTCCGGTTCTCTATTAAAAGGAGGCCTTAATATCCCTTAGTTTCCAATAGGACCCCGCTGCCACGGGAGGGTAGGACAAAAGATGTCATGCAAGTTCTTTTCCATAAGCACGTATGACTATAGTCGGAATACATGCCTACATTACATTGATGAATTGGAGCTAGTTCTGTGTCACCCTATGTTATGACTGTTACATGACGAACCACATCCGGCATAATTATCCATCACTGATCCGGTGCCTATGAGTTTTCCTTATATTGGTTCTTGCTTATTTACTTTTCTATTGCTACTGTTACAATCACTACAAAATACCAAAAAACATTACTTTTGTTGTCTTTAGTTCTGTTACCGTTACCACCACTATCATATTACTTTGCTACTAAACACTTTACTGCAGATACTAAGTTTCCAGGTGTGGTTGAATTGACAACTCAGCTGCTAATACTTGAGAATATTCTTTGGCTCCCCTTGTGTTGAATCAATAAATTTGGGTTGAATACTCTACCCTCGAAAACTGTTGCGATCCCCTATACTTGTGGGTTATCATCGCTTGGCCTGGAGGGTGACAAGGGCGTCACGGCCTCCTGCGACTCGGGGGGACGCTCGATGCTCCTTTCCCCGGCGACGACGGATGCGGGAGGAGTGCGCGCGCTCGGGGCGCGCTCTCCTCCTACCCAGGATGCGGTGGTCAATGCCGGTGGAGCCAGGCGGGCTCCCAAGAATACGGCGGGCCGCAAGACCCCCTCGGTGGTGTCGACGAGCCCCCCGTCGGTCGGTGCGGGCACTCCTGTCTCGCTTCAGCCGATGGTGATGGCGCTGGCCTCTCCTGCTGGGAAGGTGGGCAGGTCTGCGACGCCCGCCCCTCCTTCCTCCTCTGATGCGCTTCGGGAAGGGGTGTCCAAGACGACGCCCATCTCCACGGCCAAGCGCTCCAAGGCGGTGGCGGCAACTTCTCCTTCTCTGGAGCGGGTCAGCTCGCGCGCGAAAGGTGCCAAGGGCAATCTTCCATCGCTTCAGCGCGCCGAACTCCTCCTTGCGCAGAAGAACATGGAGCTCGAAGGTAACACCCTGCCACACTTTACGATTTTTGAAGATTATTCTGATGAGCGCTTAGGTGGTATTCTAGAGGATTGTGGGGTTGATATGTCGAACGTGGAGGAATCTCGAGAGCTTCTTTCTCTCCTTCGCTCTAAGGAAATAGCGCAGGCAGCATTGGCTCAGGCAGCTGCTGCCCGCGTGGCACCATTGACAGAAGAATCAGGGGCTTCTCTGGAGATCGTGGCGCGGCCCGCTCAGGGGGACATAGCAGCAGGGGTTGCACCGTCCCCCCCCCCCAACCCGTTGTCCTGCCAAGACACGGCGTGTGGCAAAAGCGGTTACCTCTAGGGGTATCCGTCTCTGCAATCGCATAATCTGATGCGGTTCTTCTTTTGGAACATTCGTGGCTTTGGCCATGCTGGGAGGCGGACCCAGCTGAAGGAATACATCCACAAAGAGGGGATCGATGTAGTGGGCTTACAGGAAACCATCAAAGCGGATTTCGCTCGCCAGGATTTGTTGGCAATCGATCCCCCGGAGCGATCTGGGTGGCATTGGGTGCCCGCACAGGGCCACTCTGGGGGTATGTTGCTTGGTGTCAATCAAGTATGCTGCAAGGTGTTGGCGTGGGATGCAGGCAGGTTTTTTATTTCTGCTCACGTTCGTCAGCGTGCGTCCATGTGGGAGTGGGAGGTCATTGTGGTGTATGGCCCGGCCGATCACTCGCGCTCTCAGGAGTTCTTGGGAGAACTCTAGGTTAAGGTAGCGGCCTTAGGCGCGCGCAACTTACCTCTGCTGGTGGGGGCGATTTCAACTTGATTCGCTCGGGAGCGGACAAGAATAACGGGATCATCAACTGGACAAGGGTGTCCATGTTTAATAACGCAATCGCGGCAATGGCCCTTAGGGAAGTGGCGCGCGTAGGGGCACATTATACGTGGACTAACAAACAGTTAACTCCGGTCCGCTCGGTGCTGGACCGGGTTTTCATGTCCGCGGAATGGGAATTGTTATTCCCATTGTGCTCTCTCCATGCCGAAACCAGGATTGGGTCGGATCACGTCCTTCTTATTCTCTCCTCAGGGGAGGACAGATTGAAATGCAGCATGCGTTTCTTCTTTGAAACTGCATGGCTAGACTCTCCGGGCTTCGAGGAAATCTTTCTTTCCAAATGGGAGTCTTGCCTGGCCCGTCTCGGTCCCATGCGCGGGCCGATGGAGTTTTGGATTTCCGCGGGGGCTGGCATGAGAGCGGCTCTCAAGGGCTGGGGGGGCAACTAGGGCCATGAAGACAAAATGCTCCGGGAATGCATGACTGCGGATCTGGCTCAGATGGACGCGACTGCGGACTCATTGGGATTCTCGGAGCAAGATTGGGCGCGACGCTATGAGTAGGAAGCCCGTGTTGAGGCCCTCCTCAAAGCTGAGGAAGAATACTGGCGTAGGCGCAGTGGTATCAAGTGGATGCTCAAGGGTGATGCGAACACCGAGTATTTCCACGCCTACGCCAATGGTCGGCGACGTAAGTGCGCCATCCTGAGGTTGCAATCAGAGTAGGGGCTCCTCTTGCGCCAACAGGATATAGTTCGCCACATCTATGATTTCTACATCTAGTTGATGGGCTCCAGGGACGAGTCGCTCGCTCGGTTGCGGGCAGACATTTGGAGCCCCGCAATGAGAGTATCAGATGAGGAAAACGAGGGCCTGGGGTTGGCCTTCTTGCCTCAGGAAATCGATGTGGCAGACCTAGGGATGAAATTGAACACGGCCCCGGGCGCTGATGAATGGACGGTGGCGATGTTTAAGCGCTTCTGGCCAGTGCTTAAGGGGCCTATTTTTCACGTTTGTAACGGGTTCATGCGGGGTTGCGTAGATATCACCCACCTTAACTTTGGGGTTCTCTCCCTGATCCCCAAAGTCCAGGGTGTGGACTATATTCGTCAGTATAGACCGATAGCTCTCATTAATGTTCCGTTCAAAATCTACACTAAGGCTTGCTCTGCGCGCCTTTCTCTGGTAGCTCAACGCATTATTAGTAGGAGTCAGTCGGCCTTTATCAAAGGCTGCAGTATTTTGGAGGGGCCGCTCGCCCTTCAGGAGATCCTGCACTCTTTAAAACGCTCGCGTCATCCAGCCATCCTTCTGAAAGTAGATTTCGAGAAGGCGTATGATAGAGTTAATTGGGATTTTCTGCAAAAAGTCCTACTGGATAGGGGCTTCTCGTCAGTCTGGGTTCACCGCATGATGCAATTGGTCTCGGGGGGCCAAACTACGATTGCGATGAACGGAGAAGTAGGGAACTTCTTCCGCAACAAACGAGGGCTACGTCAAGGGGACCCAGCCTCCCTGTTGCTTTTTAACTTCATGGCAGATGCCTTGGGCGCCATGTTAGATCAATCCCGTGTTGCAAGCCACATCAGGGGAGTGGCCAACAACTTGATCCCGGGGGGAGTGTCGCACCTGCAGTATGCAGACGATACGCTTCTCCTTTTTGAGCCAGACTCACAGAGCATCGCAATGATCAAGGCTGTGCTCTTGTGCTTTGAGATAATGTCAGGACTCAAAATTAATTTTCACAAGTGTGAAGTAGTGTCCATAGGGATGGACGAGGCTGAAAGCACTCGTGTAGCTAACTTGCTTAACTGCAAATTGGGGAAGCTACCGTTTACCTATCTTGGCCTCCCAATCTCTGAGAAAAAGTGTCTGATCTCAGATTGGGATCCTCTCTGCACTAAGGTGGCGGGTAGAGTTTGCCTGTGGAGAGAGAGATACATGTCTTCAGGGGCAAGACTAATCCTAACCAACTCCAGCCTCTCGTCCTTGCCTATGTTTGCCATGGGTTTGTTCTTGTTGGCGAACGGGGGTGCATACCAAAATGGACACCCCAAGGGCTCGTTTCTTTTGGGAAGGGGCAGGGACGAAACGAGAATACCACATGGTTAAGTGGCTGGCGGTTTGTCGACCCAAAGCCCAGGGGGGTCTCGAGATCATCAACTCAAAGTTGATGAACATCGCACTCATGTGCAAGTGGATCTGGAGGATGTCTCAGGGCGATACTGGCCTCTGGATGGACCTCCTGCGAGCCAAATACTTCCCTGGGGGGAATTTATTTAAGGTCATAGGCAATGGGTCTCCTTTCTGGAACTCCATCCAATCACTGAAACCATACTTCGTCAGAAGGGCGAAGTTCTCGGTTAAAAACGGTCGCTCCACGCGTCGCTGGCTTGATCTATGGATCGGCCATCAACCACTTTGGTCGGAGTTTCGTGACCTTTATGCCATCGTCGTTGATCCCAATCAACTAGTAGCCACGACCTTCAGCACTTCCCCGCCTTCTATCTTCTTCAGAAGGGATCTCTCAGGGCCTGAGGCGGCCAGCTGGGATCGCTTGCGTGCCCTGACCGTAGAGGTGCACCTGTCTGCTGACAGGGATTCGGTGTCTTGGAGGCTCACGGGCTCTGGCAAATTTACGATCAACTCACTTTACCGTGAGCTGACTCGTGGCCCGGCTTTCCAGGCTGCAACGAGTCAGCGGAAGCAACAATATCTGAGTACAGACATAAGTTAAACAAGTTTGCCTTAAGAAGGCTAGCACAAACTGGGATACAGATCGAAAGAGGCGCAGGCCTCCTGCCTGGGATCCTCCTAACTACTCCGGGACGTCGTCAGCGGGCTGCACGTAGTAGTAGGCACCTCCAGTGTAGTAGGGGTCGTCGTCGACGGTGGCGTCTGGCTCCAGGGCTCCAACATCTGGTTGCGACAACCAGGTAGAAGGGAAAGGGGAAAAAGAGGGAGAAAAGCAACCGTGAGTACTCATCCAAAGTACTCGCAAGCAAGGAGCTACACTACATATGCATGGGTATATGTGTAAAGGGCCATATCGGTGGACTGAACTGCAGAATGCCAGAATAAGAGGGGGGATAGCTAGTCCTATCGAAGACTACGCTTCTGGCAGCCTCCGTCTTGCAGCATGTAGAAGAGAGTAGATTGAAGTCCTCCAAGTAGCATCTCCACTGTAGAATCTCCAAATAGCATCTCCAAGTAGCATCTCCAGTAGCATCTCATAGCATAACCCTACCCGGCGATCCTCCCCTCGTCGCCCTGTGGAAAAGCGATCACCGGGTTGTCTGTGGAACTTGGAAGGGTGTGTTTTATTAAGTATCCGGTTCTAATTGTCATAAGGTCAAGGTACAACTCCAAGTCGTCCTGTTACCGAAGATCACAGCTATTCGAATAGATTAACTTCCCTGCAGGGGTGCACCAACTTACCCAACACGCTTGATCCCATTTGGCCGGACACACTTTCCTGGGTCATGCCCGGCCGCGGAAGATCAACACGTCGCAGCCCCACCTAGGCACAACAGAGAGGCCAGCATGCCGGTCTAAACCTAAGCGCGCAGGGGTCTGGGCCCATCGCCCTGAGCACACCTGCACGTTGCATGGGCGGCCGGAAGCAGACCTAGCCTAGCAGGCGTTCCAGTCCAATCCGGCGCGCGCCGCTCCGTCGCTGACGTCTGAAGTGCTTCGGCTGATACCACGACGCCGGGATACCCATAACTACTCCCACGTAGATGGTTAGTGCGTATAGGCTCGTAGCCAACTCAGATCAAATACCAAGATCTCGTTAAGCGTGTTAAATATCCGCGAACGCCGAACATGGCCAGGCCCACCTCTCTCCTAGGTGGTCTCAACCTGCCCTGTCGCTCCGCCTCAAAGATCCACACAGAGGGCCGTCGGGACAAAGGTCCTTTCAGCCCCCAATCCGTGAATCACTCGCGGGTACTCTTCGAGCTGACCCGACTTTAGTCACCATCTGTATAGTATGTATGTATGTATAGTATATACCCGTGATCACCTCCCGAGTGATCACGGCCCAATAGTATAGCAAGGCAGACCGACAAGAATGTAGGGCCAATAATGATAAACTAGCATCCTATACTAAGTATTTAGGATTGCGGGTAAGGTATCAATGACTGTAGCAACAATGACAGGCTATGCAACAGAATAGGAGTAACCGAACAGTAACATGCTACACTACTCTAATGCAAGCAGTATAGAAAAGAATAGGCGATATCTGGTGATCAAGGGGGGGGGGGGCTTGCCTGGTTGCTCTGGCAAGAAGGAGGGGTTGTAAACTCCGTAGTCGAACTGGGTAGCAGCAGCGTCGGTCTCGTAGTCTACCAGAGAGAAGAGGGGGAAGAAACAATGAATACAATGCAAACAAATGCATATCGATGCATGACATGACAAGTAACGATGCTAGGTGTGCCCAATCGCGGTAGTAGGTGATACCGACGAAGGGGGGAAACATCCGGGAAAGTATTCCCGGTGTTTCGCCTTTTCGGGCAGAGGAGCCGGAGGGGGAAAGTTGCAAGTTCGATAGGTTAGGTGTGTGTGGCGGACGAACGGACTGCGTATCCGGAATCGTCCCGTCGTTCTGAGCAACTTTCATGTAGAAAGTATTTTCATCCGAGTTACGGATTAAAAGATATGATTTTCTAAAGATTTAAATCATTTTCTGATTTTAATTAGTTATTTAATTCCAACAGTATCCAAAACAGTGAATGATGACGTCAGCATGACATCAGAGTGATGTCAGCAGGTCAACTGGTCAGTTGACCAGTCAAACCAGACAGGTGGGTCCAGTGGGACCCACATGTCATTGTCAGGGACATTAACAGAATTCTAAACTAACTAAATTGGGTTAATTAGTGGGTGGGGCCCGGTAGTCAGTGAGAGATTAATGTTTTAATTAACTAATTTAATTAATTAGCAGTTTATCTATTTGTTTTTATTTTATATTTATGGCATGGGGCCCGCATGTCAGTGCCACTGGGCTGCCCAGTCAGCACGTTGACTGGGTTAACCCAGTCAACAGGGCCCCCATGGCCCGCTGGCAGTGACCCAGGGGTGGGGCCCGCCTAGCCACGTCGGCGGACGGCGCCGGAACTACGCCGGCGAGGCAAAACGCAGCGGTGCGGCTCGGGAGTTGGCCGGAAAACACCTACAGGGCACCGTTCGTCGAGTTTTCGGGCGCGTTCGAGAGCTACGGCTATGCCGCGTCCAACGGTGGTGATTGTGGCGGCAGGGGCGACCGGATTCGAGCGCGGCGAGCTCATCGGCGGACGGCCGGAGTCGGACGCAAGAGGAAACTTCGACGCAGCCCGCTAGCGAGCGAACTGAGAGGCCAGGCGAGGCATGCGTCAGGTGGCGAATGCAACGGGCGCTGTCCCGTGACTATCTGGTCACCGGAAGCACGCCGGCGACGAGCGCAGGCGGTGACGCGTTCGGGCGCTCATCGGGGACGGTGCTAGGAGGCACGGGAGGGAGCATTCGTAGGCGCGTTGGGCTCCTAGGGACCCCAGGAGCACAAAAGGTGAGCTCGGACGAGCGTGACGGCGGATGGGTCCACGGCGGCGAGGTACACCGCGGCGACCGGACCCCGGGCACGACGACGAGCTAGTTACCGCGCGAGCTAGGGAGCTAGACGGCGGAGGAGGGAGGCAGCTCACCTAGCGGCACGCACGATGGCCGGTGAATGGGTTAGTAGCTGCAGGGGCGTCGACGGAGATGAAGAAGAACGGCGGCGACGTTTGTCGGAGCAGAGGAAGAAGACGGCGGCGTCGGGGGGCGTTGCGGTGACTCCGGTCTCCAACGGGTTGCGCCAGACGAGGGAGAGGACGACGGCGACCCTTGGAGACACCGTGGGGCGGTGAGGTGGGCTCGGTGGCCGTGGTTAGGCCGGAGCCATGGCGTCGGTGGCGTCCGGATGCAAGGGGAACGAGGGGGGAGAGGCACGATGGATCTGGAGGGGCGGAGAAAATATCTGCGGGGGGGAAGGGGGATCTGACGAGGCCGAGAGGGGGCCGTGGCGGCCTTATCCTCCCCCGTCGCCGGCGAGCGGGTCCGGTGGCGACCGTGCCCTGTAGCGGCGCGCGTCCGAGGAACAGGAAGGGAGGGGTGCGGGGCGAGGAGCTGGGCCGGCTGGGCCGGCCAGGCTGGCTGCGGGCCAGGGGGGTTGTGCGGTGGCCGTGCGGGTGGGTTGGGCTGCCTGGCCTAGGGGGCTTCCCCCTTTTTTTGTTTTTTTTTGTAATTTCTTTCTTTTATTTATTTTCCCTTTCTGTTTTATTTAGTTTTAGGGCATTTAGGCATTTTATAAAATGGTGTTTGCTTCACCATAATTACCAGTGCAATATTTGGCAACCCCCGAACATTTTCGCTTTGACTTTTGAAAACTTAGGGTGTTTGTCACTAATTCATATTTTGAATTAGCAATGATTTTGAACTACCACTTGGTTAGCAACAGTAACACTAATGACATGGCATCATTAGAAGAGTTTTACTGTAGCCTAATTATCCGGGCGTTACAAATCTCCTCCACTACAATAAATCTCGTCCCGAGATTTAGGAGGTAGAAGGAAACAGTGCGGGGTATTCATCACGCAGGCGATCCTCACGTTCCCAAGTGGCTTCATCTTCAGAATGGTGCGACCACTGGACTTTGAGGAACTTTATCGCCTTCTGGCGTGTGCGGCGTTCAGCTTGGTCGAGAATGCGGACCGGATGCTCTTTATAGGAGAGATCCTGTTGCAATTCGAGCACTTCATGATCCACTCCTCGGATCGGGTCCTTGAAGCAACGGCGGAGCTGTGATACATGGAACACATCGTGAACCTGAGAAAGGTTCGGCGGAAGCTCCAGTTGATATGCCACTTTTCCACGCCTCTCGAGAATAGTGAATGGGCCAATATAGCGAGGAGCTAGCTTGCCCTTGATCCCGAAGCGGTGAGCACCCTTCATTGGTGTAACTCGAAGATAGGCCTTTTCGCCAGGTTGATAGACCATGTCTTTATGATGACGGTCATAATTACTCTTTTGGCGTGACTGAGCAGTCTTGAGATTCTCGCGAATAATGCGGACTTGCTCTTCGGCATGTTGGATAATATCCAAACCGAAGAGTGGACGTTCCCCAGTTTCTGACCAGTTCAGAGGGGTTCGGCACTTTCGTCCATATAACACTTCGAAGGGGGCCATCTTCAGACTAGCTTGATAGCTATTATTATAGGAGAACTCAGCATACGGGAGAGATTCCTCCCATTTCTTGCCGAAGGAAATAACACAAGCCCGAAGCATGTCTTCGAGAACTTGGTTGACACGTTCAACTTGCCCTTGTGACTGAGGATGAAAAGCAGTGCTGAAAGACAGATGAGTGCCCATAGCTTCTTGGAAACTTGCCCAGAATCTTGAAGTGAATAAGCTGCCACGGTCTGAACTGATTACCAATGGAATACCGTGAAGCGAGACAATTCTGGTCATGTAGAGGTTTGCCAGCTGACTAGCAGTGATCGTTTCCTTGACAGCCAGAAAATGTGCAACTTTAGAAAGTCGGTCAATGACGACAAGAATAGCATCATTGCCTTTCTGCGATTTGGGGAATCCAGTGACGAAGTCCATTTCAACATGGTCCCATTTCCATTCAGGAATAGAGATAGGTTGCAGAGTTCCAGCAGGCCTTTGATGCTCTGCTTTGATACGACGGCAAACGTCACATTCAGCAACATAACGAGCAATGTCTTGTTTCATGTTAGACCACCAGAATCTCTGACGAATGTCTTGATACATCTTCGTACTACCAGGATGGATACATAGAGGCGTATCATGAGCTTCTTTCATAACTTTCGGAGTCATATTCAGGTTTTCCTTCTTACACGGCACCACTAGGATGCCTTTGTGAGGACCCCGACTCAATGCCACATCGATCTAGCATGTAACACCTCATATCACTTTGCGGCCTCACGCACGGTATTCCCACGGGTGTCGCCTTACCTCTGCCCGGGACCGTTTGCGCCTTTTGGCACACGTATATGACAGTGTCGCTAGCATCCATATGATAAGGAGCCCGGGCTGACATGGCTAGTCGTAAACCCAAAGTGGCACAAACTTACAGGGACAGGCATCCATGACCCAGCATCGAACGTGTCGGTCATCAGCGAGTGAATCCAGGCTGTAGCACTGGGCTAGCAGGACTCCGGTGAACCGGGCTGTAGCGGGCTAACAGGACTCCGGTATTCATCGCGTGACATTTCCCCGAAGGGACAGACACAGGAACGAAGAAGGACACATGCCGGCCAGCCTAAGTGTTCCGGAGCAGTAGCAAGCTACCAAGGCTCAATGGAAACACTAGGAGACATTTCCCGGTAAGAGAGGCTACTAAAGATAAACAACTAGATGGTCAGATCCCACACATACCAAGCATTTCAATAACATACACACAATATGCTCGATATGTGCAAATACAACATGGCATCACAACATGACTCTACGACTCAAGTATTTAATCAATAGGCTCCGAGGAGTGAGATATTACAAACATGGGTCTCATGACCCAACACTCAGAGCATACAAGTCAAAGCACAAACGGAAGCTATCATGTCCGGGTACAGACATCTATAAATGAAAAAGGCTCAGAAGCCTGACTATCTACCAGATCCTGCCGAGGGCACAAGATCGTAGCTGAGGTAACAAGCTAAACGTCGAAGTCCACGCGGAACTACTAGTGAGACTGAAGTCTCTCTACACAAAACATAAAATAGGCAAACGTGAGTACAAATGTACCCAGCAAGACTTACATCAGAACTAACTACATATGCATCATTATCAACAAGGGAATGGTGGGGTTTAACTGCAGCAAGCCAGCTTTGACTCGGTGGCTATCCTGAACTACGACTGCAAGTAACTCTTTTGAGGTGGCGCACACGAGTCCACATATTCACCATATCAATACACCACTATGGATCCGCTCCCGTCTCCCTACGAGAACGCCATCCATAGCACTCACGCTTATCTTGCGTATTTTAGGGTATCCACTTTCACTTGTCTATGAACTGATATAAGCAACCCAGAAGTCCTTTACCGCGGACACGGCTATTCGAATAGATGATGATAACCCTGCAGGGGTGTACTTCTTCATACATGTTTCCACCACTTAGCGTCTGCACACGACATGTGCTCGGCAGACTTCAAGCGAAAGCCGACGTGGGTGTAGACCACGACCTACCTAAACACTCAAGTCTCTAGTGAAGGTTTATCGCCTATTCGGGTTCCATCCATGAGGAGATCCGGCCGGAGTTTCGCTCACAGCCCCAAACGATGTGAACAGGGTTCCCGAGATACCAAACGGGCATCCGGTACACCGTGCCACGTACCTACCGCATCACAGCCCACCCCTACGGTCAGCGCTGTCCACGGCCTCCAGTAGGCTACAAACACCAGAAACTACTTGCAACTCCTGGACAGAGAGCTAGGGTGAATAAGAAGTCGAGCGGGGTCATATTTCAGGGCCCAATGCATGGTAGTAGCTGAATCATGGATCACAAACACAGAACTCAGTTCCTAAGGATGGCTTCAATGAGACAACCCACCATGTACTCCTACATGGCCTCTCACCGTCACCTTTTACCAAATCGTGTTCCCACACTTAGCTCACACACAGTAGGACATGTTCACACGCCTTTGATTCATCCGCGATGAATCAGACCTGACTCAACTCTAAGCAGTAGCAGGCATGACAACAAACATAAATGAGTAGGCACATCAGGGCTCAAACAACTCCTACTCATGCTAGTGGGTTTCATCTATTTACTGTGGCAATGACAGGTCATGCAGAGGATAAAAGGGGTTCAACTACTGCAGCATGTAACAGTTGAATCGGTGTTGTCCTAATGCAGTAAAAGAGAGCAGGAGCGAGAGAGTGGGATTGTATCGGAATGAACAAGGGGGTTTTGCTTGCCTGGCACTTCTGAAGATAACATTGAGTCTTCATCAGTGTCAATGATCACATCATCGGTATCACGTCTATCGAGAGGGGACAAATACCGGCAACACAGAAGGGAACACAATCAATGCAATGCACAATATGATGCATGATCATGACATGGCAAAATGAATGTGTTTTGAGCCAATGCAACTAGCAACAGATTAAATGAAGTTGGTTTGAATACAAGATTCAAATTCAAACTCCATATGTGATTATTTAAATGCCCTTCACTTCATTTGCCCTACACAGTAGTGATAAGTTGTTCTAACATGCATGAAAATGGTACAGATGGATTCCTTGAATTTTTCTGATAATTTTTCATATATAAATTATTTAATTTGGAGTTACGGTTGATTTTCTATGATTTATTGAAGTTTTAGCTATTTTCTGGAAATAATAAATCATTTTTGATTTATTTTAATTCCAGAAACAAATACTGCGTCAGCATGACGTATTGGTGACGTCAGCAGGTCAACGTGGCTGGCCCAGGTCAAACTTGACGGCTGGGACCCGCACGTCAGTGTAACAGGCAGGGACAGAGGCTGACTGGTGGGTCCGGTCAATGCTGACATGGCAAAGTCAACGGTGGCAGGCGGGGCCCTCTGAGATTAGTGCTAATTTAACAGAGAGGTTAAATTAATTAATTAGGCACGGGGGCCCACTTGGCAGTGGCTCTAGTGGGTGATTAGCGGGGTGTTTACGTCTTAATTAAGTGGCCACGTCGGCACTCGCCGGGGTTCGGCCGGCGACAACCAAACCAACGGCGGAGGCTCGCCGGAGTTGAGCTACAGGCAATGGCTGGACGCGCGGAGGCCACCAGGAGGTAACCCGTGCTCTTCCGCATCCAACGGAGCAGGAAGGAGCGGACGGGGTGCGTTGTACTCGCCGGAGTCGAGCTCGCGGCGGCGGCCGGAGCTCGGGCAACAGCGGAGATGGCGCTATAGGGCATGGCAGGGAGCACCCGTGGGTGTTTCGGGTTCGCAGGAGCGCGGTGAGCACGCTGGTGATGCTCGGGCGAGCGGCCGAGCTCACGAGCGCGGAGCTCGTTGACCATGGCGGCGGCGAGCCTCGGTGGAGGTGGGGAAGCTAGCTAGGGGAGGGGAACGACGGGGATTCCAGGGGGAAAATGGAGAGTGGCTCACGTAGGGACTAGCAGAGTCGACGACGAGGTCGGGGAAGCTCTGGACGACGCGAATCGGATGACGGCGGTCGTCGGGGCAGGGGACGAAGATGGCGATGTTGCAGTCGTCTGTGGCCTTCTCCGTCCGCGCGCGTCATCTTGGAGACGAAGCAGAGTCCGGCGGTGACACATGACCCATCGGTGAAGCCTGGGGTGCGCGGTGGCTATGGATGCGACGGCGGTGCCCTCCGGTGGCTCTCGGTGGTGCTCCAAATCGAGAGAGGGAGAGAGCTAGAGCGAGCAGAGAGAAGGGATAGCGGTCGAGGGGGTCGAGGGCATTCCAACGGTTCACTGGAGAGGTCGGGGGCGGCTGGGACACGTCGAAGCAGGAGGTGGCGACCGGCGACGCGCGCTCTGCCACGACTTGTCCTCCTGGCGAGGGTTGAAGACAAACCTGCCCCTCGCTAGGTTGGGCTGGGCTGGCTCTAGTGGACTGGGCTGCTGGTGGGCTACCAGGTAAGGCCAGGTAAGTTCTGCTCTGCCTTTTACTTTTTTTCTGTTTGTTTTATTTAATTTATTTTGCCACTGTTTTGAATTTTAAACAAATTCAAACAATGCCAAAAGCTCCTCTGAATAATTTTATTTGGCTAGATGGACTTTTCCAAAAGCTCATAAAATATTTCAGGGGTATTTGAAATTATATTCTAATTATATGAATATAATTCAAATTCAAATAGCTAATGATTTAAATTCAAAGTCCCAAAAATAAATCCTTAAAAATGTTCAATATTTTGGTTGGGACCAGAACCCTTACCAAAAATTATCAAACATTTAAGAAGAGCCTTTTGGAGCAATGAATAAGATTTCTAGGGTTTTTGCCCCTCTTTTATTTAGGGTTTTGAGGCTTCCAAAATTCCTCAATTCAAGTTTCAAAAATATAGACATGATGCACACATGAAGCTAACCTAGAGCAATGCCAGAAGCTAGGGATGTGACAACTCACCCCCACTAAACAAGAATCTCGTCTCGAGATTCAAGCGTAGGATAGGATGAAGGGGAAACGCAAACTAGTACAATCTTCACGATCCAGGGTGCACTTCAGTTGAACGTTGATTCATTCACCATCATTGTCTTGATGTCTTGTTCTGAGAACTCCAGCTAATCATGACAACGAGAGGAAAGGAAAGACCCTAAAAGAATCGTTCTTCTCGAAGGTCGAACAACTCAGGATTAACTCATGGAATGGGACATAGCAACATCTCTCGAGCTGAGAGACGAAGCATACCTCTGGAGGGATGGAGCGGAGCAGGTGACGAGGTTCACTAGGTAGACAACAATTCCAGACTTAAGAATGTGGCGATCGGTTGTCCATGTAGCGAGGATTTTAGTTGCCATGATAGCACAACGGGGCACCTTAGGGATGGTGACTCATAGATATACCCCCTTAAGTGGCAAAAGAATTACTTTTGATTCAAAGATCATTGAAACTCTTCATACCAGCCTAAGGCAATTCACAACGATCGTTTGGAGGGGGTCGGTAGAATGGCATACTCGGACTTGGATGATGTGGATTACCTTGTTGAAGACAACGCAATGGATGATTTTTGCTTATCACCGGAAATGGGAGGAACCCGTGGTAGAATGGCACATTGGCGGTGCAAGCTGGGAACAAAATGCAAATGCTGGGAATGATTCTGGTAACTGGGGAAGAACCCAACAATAGGGAGTGAATTCACTGTTTGAAGAGGTCATAGCATTGCCGAGGAAACTGAGAGCAAACCCAGCTAGAGCCGATGATAACACGTAGCGCTTGTACGTGCTCTCAAGAACTTGAGCATTTCCACAATCATCAAGGTTTTATCAGCATCCGTGTCAAGGATCCTGGCAACACAACTTGCTACCATGATGGCTAATGATGGATGATGCAGATGCAAAGGAAGATAACACCTTCTCAGATTTCACCTTAGCGAGGCCAAGGAAACAAAATATGGATGATCGACCGAGAGACATTTAGCACTCCGCTTCTAATGTTCTCCTTGATGTGCTAGCGTATCCCATTCATTGAAATGGTCTGGTATCTGGAACATCAAGTAAAAGGTCGGACTTCGGGAAGACAAAAATCATAAGGCACAACTAGGGAGTAAATCCTACGAAATCCTTATGGGGAGGTGGCCAACTTCCTCAATCAAGATATTATAATAACAGGTCTTCCGGCGGGGTGTGTTGGCCACGACATCCACTTTACCGGTTTTCGAGGGACCGATATTATAGTTCTTGGGAAAATGTTCCAAACCATCATATCTGCCTGAGATTCAGATCTGGTTGGTGTCAGGATGTTCCAGACTCATCGAGTCTAGGAAGAAAAATGAAAGTTTGCAACACAAATCGACGAGATGACGTTGCGAGATTCTCAGGGAATGAACTACAATAGCAAGCTCCAAAACATGAGCTGGTTCTGCCACAAACATGTGAACACGTTGTCCCAGACAAGCATGCCCACATGGTAGTCTTACAATAAAACACTACCGAGTTCAGGAGGGGGAACCATCAACGAGGTTATCGAAGTCTTGTGCATTACCATGGATTAACACTTAACTCCTTTTCTCGAACAAATCAGTCAGTGGCTTGGGGTGCTACGGAACACATATAGAATGGAGGTTGCAAGTCTCCGAACCACAGAATACTTTCGCACATGTGCATGACTGATTTGGGATGATTCCAAAGGAAACAAAACAATCTTTCTCAAATTCACGGCGGCAACTTTCACCAAATGCACGTGTATAAGAGGAAGTCACTCCTTTCATCAAACAAATACTTCATGAGCTAGCATGAATAAAATGCTTTCAAAAGTTTCCAACACTAGCTTAATGTTCAACAAAATCATGGAGGAGATAAGGATGTTGTCAATGGGCTCAACAATAATTCATCCGGGTTTCCTTTTAAAAGGAATTCCATAGTTAAGTGAACACGGTTATAGCATTGGTCAGACCAGAGATGTAATGGTGTATGCTCGAGGGATCAACCACGAATAAGACAACATTACGAGCATCGTTGGTACTGATTTGATTTGACGATAGCCCATACTCAAATCAAAGGATTGATAAGACAATAGGTCCAGCAACTGATCACAGGGACCAATCGATGAAGATATTATCTTCTTCAACACACACTACACAAGAATATCCCTTTGGGACGAACTAAGTCAGGCAAGCTTTTATCTTCCAATTCTCCAGGTTATTGTATAGCTTAACCAGCTAGCTCAGGGGTATCTAACACCGATTCTTGGAGAGAAGGTGGTTCGCAAGAAACCAACTTGATCACGAGCTCAACATAACAGTCAGGTGACAGCCTGGTGATACTTTCGAGAAGATATTCAGAAAATCACGAACCACTGATATGTTACTAAGCTCGAGAACAATCTCGCTTTTGAGGGCAAGACGATATGATCAAATGAGTGAGGACTTGACAAGATCCTAACTCATCAATCGAAGGGTGCACCGAAATAAGGACTAGGTAGCACGATCAGTCTTAGAAGGATGATTCAAAAACCAACACGCTAAGAATGAAATTATTGTCCCTTAACTACCAAGCAACGAGGTTGCTGGGAGTATTGATTTCACACATCACGATTCACTTGTCGACATTCTGGTTACAATAACACAGGAACCGAGGAATGAACAATGATGGCAAGAAGTATCACTGTACCAAGAGTTCATAGGATGGTGTGCAATTCCTATAACAATCCCGATATAAAAGATGGTAATACTCCAAGGTAGAACAGAGCAAAAGCTGGATTGGCATTTTGATCTGCGGAGTACAATTGTTTTGACCCAATCCTAGATATGGAAGAGGTACTGGGGTTTGTTTCTCCTAGTCATTCCGCGATAGAATGGCTTGACGGACCACAAGAGTAATAGGCATCGATGAACGAATGCACACATAATCTTGACTATCAATTGATAGACGAGGGTCAGAAGACAACTAAAGAGGGACAACTCAAGGAACACACGATTTTCTGAGTTGTGGGTGCATGGTTTAGCATGTCGAACGAATTCCACATATTTCTTCCGGATAACCCATGCGGAAAGGTAGAACTGGCAGAGTCACAATGTAGAATCGAGAACCCATCGAGAGCACTCTGATTGTGATCTTTCGATCAGCGAGGAACATCTGCCATAAGCGGTTCATAGTATTTGGAAGAAAGGAATACCACGAACATCGAGGACTAATGCAAAGGTTACTAATAACCTAAAGGAACGAGCAAAACTATCAACATGAAGCAAGTAGGGTGAATCTCGGGTTCAAAACCCAGGGATAGAATACCTACTACTAAATGGCATCACGGGATGCTTTCGATAATGACGGCCAGAGTTATCACACTGGAACATAAATCATGGCTAGACTACTAGATGATCCCCTGAGACACCTAGGGTCATAATAGTAACTCCAACATAATGTCAAGTCAATAGAATACCTCAACTCAACAATTAGTGTGATTGAGCTGGCATAAAGGAACATCGAAACCAGAGGGAAAGGATTTTGCAAATGCATCAGACTATTTAGAAACCTGGAATGACTCGGACAGCATAATGGCTGTAAATGCTCAGAAAAGATTTGAGACATTCACAAAAATGGTGGCATAACCACTCAGAAGCACAATATCAAGGTCTCGAGATCAACAGTTAACATACGGAAGTAGTAGGAACTGAACTCAAGCTTAATCCAACAATCTATAAGTCTGCGGACTAGTAATACGTGATCCTGATAGAAAGAAGAGATAGCCTAGCTCTTAATCCCCGTAGGAAAGATAAGATGATGACTCAGATCAGAAGGCCATGAGGTATAAGGAGTAAAAAGAGCCTTACGTTCCATCCCACAATCAATTCCCTTACATATAACTAAAGCATTTCTAGAATCAACTTCGACCAGTTTGGCTTGGTAATCCTACAGGCAGTCAAGCTCTGATACCAACGCTGTCAGGACCCCGACTCAATGCCACATCGATCTAGCATGTAACACCTCATATCACTTTGCGGCCTCACGCACGGTATTCCCACGGGTGTCGCCTTACCTCTGCCCGGGACCGTTTGCGCCTTTTGGCACACGTATATGACAGTGTCACTAGCATCCATATGATAAGGAGCCCGGGCTGACATGGCTAGTCGTAAACCCAAAGTGGCACAAACTTACAGGGACAGGCATCCATGACCCAGCATCGAACGTGTCGGTCATCAG
This sequence comes from Triticum aestivum, assembly GCF_018294505.1. Lineage (NCBI taxonomy): Eukaryota > Viridiplantae > Streptophyta > Magnoliopsida > Poales > Poaceae > Triticum > Triticum aestivum. Next base: position 97,967,243 of record NC_057813.1, on the reverse strand, counting down.
CGAGTGAATCCAGGCTGTAGCACTGGGCTAGCAGGACTCCGGTGAACCGGGCTGTAGCGGGCTAACAGGACTCCGGTATTCATCGCGTGACATTTCCCCGAAGGGACAGACACAGGAACGAAGAAGGACACATGCCGGCCAGCCTAAGTGTTCCGGAGCAGTAGCAAGCTACCAAGGCTCAATGGAAACACTAGGAGACATTTCCCGGTAAGAGAGGCTACTAAAGATAAACAACTAGATGGTCAGATCCCACACATACCAAGCATTTCAATAACATACACACAATATGCTCGATATGTGCAAATACAACATGGCATCACAACATGACTCTACGACTCAAGTATTTAATCAATAGGCTCCAAGGAGCGAGATATTACAAACATGGGTCTCATGACCCAACACTCAGAGCATACAAGTCAAAGCACAAGCGGAAGCTATCATGTCTGGTTACAGACATCTATAAATGAAAAAGGCTCAGAAGCCTGACTATCTACCAGATCCTGTCGAGGGCACAAGATCATAGCTGAGGTAACAAGCTAAACGTCGAAGTCCACGCGGAACTACTAGTGAGACTGAAGTCTCTCTGCACAAAACATAAAATAGGCAAACGTGAGTACAAATGTACCCAGCAAGACTTACATCAGAACTAACTACATATGCATCATTATCAACAAGGGAATGGTGGGGTTTAACTGCAGCAAGCCAGCTTTGACTCGGTGGCTATCCTGAACTACGACTGCAAGTAACTCTTTTGAGGTGGCGCACACGAGTCCACATATTCACCATATCAATACACCACTATGGATCCGCTCCCGTCTCCCTACGAGAACGCCATCCATAGCACTCACGCTTATCTTGCGTATTTTAGGGTATCCACTTTCACTTGTCTATGAACTGATATAAGCAACCCAGAAGTCCTTTACCGCGGACACGGCTATTCGAATAGATGATGATAACCCTGCAGGGGTGTACTTCTTCATACATGTTTCCACCACTTAGCGTCTGCACACGACATGTGCTCGGCAGACTTCAAGCGAAAGCCGACGTGGGTGTAGACCACGACCTACCTAAACACTCAAGTCTCTAGTCCAGGTTTATCGCCTATTCGGGTTCCATCCATGAGGAGATCCGGCCGGAGTTTCGCTCACAGCCCCAAACGATGTGAACAGGGTTCCCGAGATACCAAACGGGCATCCGGTACACCGTGCCACGTACCTACCGCATCACAGCCCACCCCTACGGTCAGCGCTGTCCACGGCCTCCAGTAGGCTACAAACACCAGAAACTACTTGCAACTCCTGGACAGAGAGCTAGGGTGAATAAGAAGTCGAGCGGGGTCATATTTCAGGGCCCAATGCATGGTAGTAGCTGAATCATGGATCACAAACACAAAACTCAGTTCCTAAGGACGGCTTCAATGAGACAACCCACCATGTACTCCTACATGGCCTCTCACCGTCACCTTTTACCAAATCGTGTTCCCACACTTAGCTCACACACAGTAGGACATGTTCACACGCCTCTGATTCATCCCCGATGAATCAGACCTGACTCAACTCTAAGCAGTAGCAGGCATGACAACAAACATAAATGAGTAGGCACATTAGGGCTCAAACAACTCCTACTCATGCTAGTGGGTTTCATCTATTTACTGTGGCAATGACAGGTCATGCAGAGGATAAAAGGGCTTCAACTACCGCAGCATGTAACAGTTGAATCGGTGTTGTCCTAATGCAGTAAAAGAGAGCAGGAGCGAGAGAGTGGGATTGTATCGGAATGAACAAGGGGGTTTTGCTTGCCTGGCACTTCTGAAGATAACATTGAGTCTTCATCAGTGTCAATGATCACATCATCGGTATCACGTCTATCGAGAGGGGACAAATACCGGCAACACAGAAGGGAACACAATCAATGCAATGCACAATATGATGCATGATCATGACATGGCAAAATGAATGTGTTTTGAGCCAATGCAACTAGCAACAGATTAAATGAAGTTGGTTTGAATACAAGATTCAAATTCAAACTCCATATGTGATTATTTAAATGCCCTTCACTTCATTTGCCCTACACAGTAGTGATAAGTTGTTCTAACATGCATTAAAATGGTACAGATGGATTCCTTGAATTTTTCTGATAATTTTTCATATATAAATTATTTAATTTGGAGTTACGGTTGATTTTCTATGATTTATTGAAGTTTTAGCTATTTTCTGGAAATAATAAATCATTTTTGATTTATTTTAATTCCAGAAACAAATACTGCGTCAGCATGACGTATTGGTGATGTCAGCAGGTCAACGTGGCTGGCCCAGGTCAAACCTGACGGCTGGGACCCGCACGTCAGTGTAACAGGCAGGGACAGAGGCTGACTGGTGGGTCCGGCAATACTAACATGGCAAAGTCAACGGTGACAGGCGGGGCCCTCTGAGATTAGTGCTAATTTAACAGAGAGGTTAAATTAATTAATTAGGCACGGGGGCCCACTTGGCAGTGGCTCTAGTGGGTGATTAGCGGGGTGTTTACGTCCTAATTAAGTGGCCACGTCGGCACTCGCCGGGGTTCGGCCGGCGACAACCAAACCAACGGCGGAGGCTCGCCGGAGTTGAGCTACAGGCAATGGCTGGACGCGCGGAGGCCACCAGGAGGTAGCCCGTGCTCTTCCGCATCCAACGGAGCAGGAAGGAGCGGACGGGGTGCGCTGTACTCGCCGGAGTCGAGCTCGCGGCGGCGGCCGGAGCTCGGGCAACAGCGGAGATGGCGCTATAGGGCATGGCAGGGAGCACCCGTGGGTGTTTCGGGTTCGCAGGAGCGCGGTGAGCACGCTGGTGATGCTCGGGCGAGCGGCCGAGCTCACGAGCGCGGAGCTCGTTGACCATGGCGGCGGCGAGCCTCGGTGGAGGTGGGGAAGCTAGCTAGGGGAGGGGAACGACGGGGATTCCAGGGGGAAAATGGAGAGTGGCTCACGTAGGGACTAGCAGAGTCGACGACGAGGTCGGGGAAGCTCTGGACGACGCGAATCGGATGACGGCGGTCGTCGGGGCAGAGGACGAAGATGGCGATGTTGCAGTCGTCTGTGGCCTTCTCCGTCCGCGTGCGTCATCTTGGAGACGAAGCAGAGTCCGGCGGTGACACATGACCCATCGGTGAAGCCTGGGGTGCGCGGTGGCTATGGATGCGACGGCGGCGCCCTCCGGTGGCTCTCGGTGGTGCTCCAAATCGAGAGAGGGAGAGAGCTAGAGCGAGCAGAGAGAAGGGATAGCGGTCGAGGGGGTCGAGGGCATTCCAACGGTGCACTGGAGAGGTCGGGGGCGGCTGGGACACGTCGAAGCAGGAGGTGGCGACCGGCGACGCGCGCTCTGCCACGACTTGTCCTCCTGGCGAGGGTTGAAGACAAACCTGCCCCTCGCTAGGTTGGGCTGGGCTGGCTCTAGTGGACTGGGCTGCTGGTGGGCTACCAGGTAAGGCCAGGTAAGTTCTGCTCTGCCTTTTACTTTTTTCTGTTTGTTTTATTTAATTTATTTTGCCACTGTTTTGAATTTTAAACAAATTCAAACAATGCCAAAAGCTCCTCTGAATAATTTTATTTGGCTAGATGGACTTTTCCAAAAGCTCATAAAATATTTCAGGGGTATTTGAAATTATATTCTAATTATATGAATATAATTCAAATTCAAATAGCTAATGATTTAAATTCAAAGTCCCAAAAATAAATCCTTAAAAATGTTCAATATTTTGGTTGGGACCAGAACCCTTACCAAAAATTATCAAACATTTAAGAAGAGCCTTTTGGAGCAATGAATAAGATTTCTAGGGTTTTTGCCCCTCTTTTATTTAGGGTTTTGAGGCTTCCAAAATTCCTCAATTCAAGTTTCAAAAATATAGACATGATGCACACATGAAGCTAACCTAGAGCAATGCCAGAAGCTAGGGATGTGACAGCCTTTGAAGTACAAGGCGCCATCATCAGCAATAGTGAAGGATGAGGGACTTCCTTCTTTGAGGTCTTGCTTAATTTTGTAGACTTCAGAGTCAAATCCCTGCATTGTCTTTATGGTGCCCACGAGATCGGGTTCAACAGCCAGGGTATAGAGGGAACCCTGGGAAACAACACGGAGATTCATCTTGCGGAACTCCGGAGGAGGGGGAGCGAGTGCACCCGGAGGAACAATATGGAGGTTTAGCTTTCTGAATTCTTCAACAAGTGAGGGCTGAACTTTGTGAACCTGGAGGTGGTTGCAGTAAGACTTGCGGCTCAAGGCATCAGCCATTACATTAGCCTTGCCTGGTGTATAGGAAATACCCAAATCAAAGTCTGCAACAGTCTCCATCCATCTCTGCTGACGGAGGTTCAGGTCTGGCTGAGTAAACAGATACTTCAGACTTTGGTGGTCAGTGAAGATCTCGCAACGATTACCGAGTAGGTAATGTCGCCACTGTTTTAGCGCATGAATGACAGCAGCAAGTTCGAGGTCGTGAACTGGGTAGTTCTCTTCGTGAGGGCGCAATTGCCGAGAGGCATAAGCAACCACTTTGCGCTCTTGCATTAGGACACAGCCTAATCCTTGACGGGAAGCGTCGCAGTAAATGATGAAGTCCTTCTTAGTATCAGGAGGAGCTAGTACTGGGGCAGAAGTCAACTTGTCTTTGAGTGCCTGGAAACTTTCCTGACATTTACCTGTCCATTGGAACTTGACGCCCTTATGCAACAGGTTAGTCAGAGGCCTGGCAATCTTGGAGAAGTTCTCGACGAATCGACGGCAATAGCTGGCGAGACCGAGAAAACTTCTGACTTACTTGACATTCTTCGGAGGAGTCCAATCGAGAATAGCCTGAACTCGTTCAGGGTTGACGGCAATACCATCCTTAGAGATGACATGCCCGAGATAGGTTACTTCGGGAAGCCAGAATTCACACTTGGAGAACTTGGCATATAGTTGATGCTCTCGTAGCTTTTCCAGCACAAGACAAAGATGTTCAGCATGTTCTTCTTCACTCTTGGAAAATATCAGGATATCATCCAGATAAACCACGACGAACTTGTCGAGGTAATCCATGAATATATAGTTCATCAGGCGAGAGAAGGTGGCTGGAGCATTGGTTAAGCCGAAAGACATGACGGTGTACTCGTATGAACCATAACGAGTCACAAAGGCGGTCTTGGGGATATCCTCCTCACGAACACGGATCTGGTGGTATCCCAACCTCAAGTCGAGTTTAGAGAACACTGATGAACCAGCCAGTTGATCATACAGATCATTGATCCGAGGAAGAGGATACTTATTCTGAATGGTAGCTTGATTTATAGGACGGTAGTCTTGGACCAATCGGTTTGTCCCATCTTTCTTCTTGACAAAGAGAGAAGGTGCTCCCCAAGGAGAGCAACTTGGGCGAATGAAACCACTTCGAAGAGATTTATCAATTTCCTCCTTAAGCTCAAGGAGTTCATGCGGCGGCATCTTGTAGGGTCGCTTGGCTATAGGAGTGGTGCCTGGTTTCAAGTCGATGACGAATTCGACAGCTCTAGCAGGGGGAATCCCTGGGAGTTCTTCTGGAAAGACGTCGAGGAAGTCACGCACGACGAGAATGTTTTCAATACCCTCGAGTGGTGCGGCGTTCAATGCATTCAATGCATAGAGCCTTACCTCGGCATTCTTAACCAGATGGGCATTGTAGCTTATTATTTCATCAGAAGGGTGTAGCAGATGGACGGTCTTGGTGGCGCAAACGATAGAAGCAGTATGCGCTTTTAACCAATTCATTCCCAGAATGAGATCAATGCTACAGGACTTCAGTACAATGGGAGAGACAAGGAATTCCAGTCCTTCGATTTCTACAGGGACGTCGTTGCAAATCATGGAGGTTCGACATTGGCCCGCAGGAGTGTGTACTAATAGTGAAGCATTCATGTCCTCACATTTAATGTCGTGCAAGCATGCAAAATCTTCTGACATGAATGAATGCAATGCACCTGTATCGAATAAAACAGATGCAGGTACTGAATTTACGAGGAGTGTACCCATCACAGTAGCAGGCTGGTCTTGAGCTTCGTTCAGATCAACGTGGTTGGCATGAACACGACCATAGGACTTGGCATTGTTGTTGCGGGGTTGGTTGTTACCACGACCAGCTGCTGGAAGGGCCAGTTGATTCTGGTTCTGGTTGCATTCCCGAGCACGGTGTCCTGGCTGACCACACCTGAAGCACAGACCATTATTGGGAGTGGGAGCAAGAGCTCGGGGTGGTGGAGCTGGAAGCCTTGGCTGCCTAGTTGGAGCAGCCGGCAGACGAGGTGCAGCATAAGACTGCCTTGGGGCAGGTGCATTTGGACGGTGCATGCTGTTCGGGACCCATATCTTACGCTTCTGCGAGGGCGGGCCCGAAGATGAGCCCGTGTCACGGTTGCGCCTTTGAGAGCTCTGGTGTTCCTGCAGACCAGTCTCGACATTGATGGCCTTGTTCACCAAGGTGGCGAAATCGGCAAAGTCATGCACTAGAAGTGCGAGCTTGATGTCAGCTTGAAGGCCTTCACGGAACTTCTCCTGTCTGCGTGCATCAGTTGCAATGTCCTCTTCAGCATAGCGAGACAAGTCCAGAAACTCCCGCTGATAAGCTTCCACAGTTTTGTTGCCCTGTGTGAGGTTGCGGAACTCACGCTTTTTCCTGTCCATGATTCCCTGAGGAATGAAGCGGGCACGGAAGGCAGCCTGAAAGTCTGGCCAGGAGATGATTGTGCCAACTGGCAGAGTACGCATGTGGCTGTCCCACCATTGCGCTGCGGGTCCCTTTAGAAAGAATGAAGCAAAAGTGACATAGCTGGCAGGGGCTACATCAGCAGACTCCATCTCATAGGTGATGTCACGGAGCCAGTCATCAGCATCTAGCGGCTGGGTTGAGCTGCGGTACACACTTGGGTTGAGGCGTATGAAATCCTGCAGAGTGGTTGTGTTTGGATGCTGGTTCATATTGGGGCGAGGAAACTGAGCCATCATGTTTTCCATGAACTGGCGATTCATGTCAAGCTGTTGGATCATACCAGCCATGTACTCAGGCGGTGGTGGGAAGTTGCCACCACGACCACGACCAGCTGGTCTAACCATCCTGCTAATATATAACAGGGGTAGTTCAGTATTGAGAAATTTGCATAGACAAGAGTCATTCATGATGAAACATGCATAATGAAAGGAGCACGACAGATACCACATAGATAGTCGGCATAACTTACAAAAGGGGTCGGACATAGAGTTCAGTACATAGATTAAGTCATCATAGGCGGCACGCAGGCTCGCGAATGCATCTAAGACTAATGAGCAAGACTACATCAGTCCCAGGAGGTACTGTGAAGGTAGCTGTAACCTGACAGCTGGTAGTGAGGCAACGGATAGTCCTCCACGTCAGTGGCCTGGGGGCCACGGATACTCTGGTGTAGAACCCGACGCTCAGGTGGCAGAAGAGGACCAAGTGCGGGAGAGTAGCCTCCCACCTCTGGCCATCCGACACCGTGGGGCATCACGGTCCTGGCTGGGTAGATCGCAGAATGCGGCAGCTGTCCAGACCGGACAAAGGGGTGCAACAGCGTCAGAGCCCTGTAAAGGTGCTGACGAGTGGTGTACAACTCGTGGCGAAGAGCTCTGTTAGCTCGGTCCAGCCCATCAGCATGCAGAACCAGGCGCTGATGGTGGAAGGGCTCTCGGGTGACGGTGGAGTAGGCGGCAGTGTAGTATCCCTCCGCACCAACGTCATATGCGATAGGAATGTGCCTGAAAGGGGAAGTGTCCAATGCCTGATACTCTCCACGAAGACGTGTTAGAGAAGCATGAGCAGCATCGTGGACTGCCATCTCGATGGTCACTCCAACACCATGAGCGGTGTGCAGCACGGTAGTGGACTCATACTCCCGAGAGTAGAGGTGGACGATGGCACGGTACTGCTCATGGTTAAATTCCTGGTACTCCTCGTAGACGGTGTACTCAGGGTGCCAGCGATAACCCAGATAGGTCATCATATCAGCTAGCACAGCAGGTGATCCTGAGGCACCAATGGCTGCAGTGTGGCGCACGACCTGCCTCGTGGGTTCCATCTAAAAACAAAGATGTTTCAATGGAGTCAAATGACAACATGGGCACTATTCAAAATGCTATCCTACAGAATAACTATGGCTTATCCAACTTTGGGGTGAACGTGGTAACGGGATCCTAATGTCAGAGTTAGTAAATTCGTTTAACCCGAGTAGAAAAGAGTTCAGAGTCCCAGAGTAAAGGTCGAGGAGTAAAAGATCCTAGTACCACCCGATGGCGACATGGGCCCGTAAGGCACACAGCCAAGTTAGTAAAAGTTTTTGTAATGTCTAGACTCGACTTCGGCCAAGGCATGTGGAAGGGGGATTCCTACAGGCAGTCGGCTCTAATACCAACTTGTGACGCCCTCGATTTAATCGTACACTAATCATGCACGCAAATGTGTACGATCAAGATCAGGGACTCACGGGAAGATATCACAACACAACTCTAAAACATAAATAAGTCATACAAGCATCATAATACAAGCCAGGGGCCTCGAGGGCTCGAATACAAGTGCTCGATCATAGACGAGTCAGCGGAAGCAACAATATCTGAGTACAGACATAAGTTAAACAAGTTTGCCTTAAGAAGGCTAGCACAAACTGGGATACAGATCGAAAGAGGCGCAGGCCTCCTGCCTGGGATCCTCCTAACTACTCCTGGACGTCGTCAGCGGGCTGCACGTAGTAGTAGGCACCTCCAGTGTAGTAGGGGTCGTCGTCGACGGTGGCGTCTGGCTCCAGGGCTCCAGCATCTGGTTGCGACAACCAGGTAGAAGGGAAAGGGGAAAAAGAGGGAGAAAAGCAACCGTGAGTACTCATCCAAAGTACTCGCAAGCAAGGAGCTACACTACATATGCATGGGTATATGTGTAAAGGGCCATATCGGTGGACTGAACTGCAGAATGCCAGAATAAGAGGGGGGATAGCTAGTCCTATCGAAGACTACGCTTCTGGCAGCCTCCGTCTTGCAGCATGTAGAAGAGAGTAGATTGAAGTCCTCCAAGTAGCATCTCCACTGTAGAATCTCCAAATAGCATCTCCAAGTAGCATCTCCAGTAGCATCTCATAGCATAACCCTACCCGGCGATCGTCCCCTCGTCGCCCTGTGGAAAAGCGATCACCGGGTTGTCTGTGGAACTTGGAAGGGTGTGTTTTATTAAGTATCCGGTTCTAGTTGTCATAAGGTCAAGGTACAACTCCAAGTCGTCCTGTTACCGAAGATCACGGCTATTCGAATAGATTAACTTCCCTGCAGGGGTGCACCAACTTACCCAACACGCTTGATCCCATTTGGCCGGACACACTTTCCTGGGTCATGCCCGGCCGCGGAAGATCAACACGTCGCAGCCCCACCTAGGCACAACAGAGAGGCCAGCACGCCGGTCTAAACCTAAGCGCGCAGGGGTCTGGGCCCATCGCGCTGAGCACACCTGCATGTTGCGTGGGCGGCCGGAAGCAGACCTAGCCTAGCAGGCGTTCCAGTCCAATCCGGCGCGCGCCGCTCCGTCGCTGACGTCTGAAGTGCTTCGGCTGATACCACGACGCCGGGATACCCATAACTACTCCCACGTAGATGGTTAGTGCGTATAGGCTCGTAGCCAACTCAGATCAAATACCAAGATCTCGTTAAGCGTGTTAAATATCCGCGAACGCCGAACAGGGCCAGGCCCACCTCTCTCCTAGGTGGTCTCAACCTGCCCTGTCGCTCCGCCTCAAAGATCCACACAGAGGGCCGTCGGGACAAAGGTCCTTTCAGCCCCCAATCCGTGAATCACTCGCGGGTACTCTTCGAGCTGACCCGACTTTAGTCACCATCTGTATAGTATGTATGTATGTATAGTATATACCCGTGATCACCTCCCGAGTGATCACGGCCCAATAGTATAGCAAGGCAGACCGACAAGAATGTAGGGCCAATAATGATAAACTAGCATCCTATACTAAGTATTTAGGATTGCGGGTAAGGTATCAATGACTGTAGCAACAATGACAGGCTATGCAACAGAATAGGAGTAACCGAACAGTAACATGCTACACTACTCTAATGCAAGCAGTATAGAAAAGAATAGGCGATATCTGGTGATCAAGGGGGGGGGGCTTGCCTGGTTGCTCTGGCAAGGAGGGGTCGTAAACTCCGTAGTCGAACTGGGCAGCAGCAGCGTCGGTCTCGTAGTGTACCGGAGAGAAGAGGGGGAAGAAACAATGAATACAATGCAAACAAATGCATATCGATGCATGACATGACAAGTAACGATGCTAGGTGTGCCCAATCGCGGTAGTAGGTGATACCGACGAAGGGGGGAAACATCCGGGAAAGTATTCCCGGTGTTTCGCGTTTTCGGGCAGAGGAGCCAGAGGGGGAAAGTTGCAAGTTCGATAGGTTAGGGGTGTGTGGCGGACGAACGGACTGCGTATCCGGAATCGTCCCGTCGTTCTGAGCAACTTTCATGTAGAAAGTATTTTCATCCGAGTTACGGATTAAAAGATATGATTTTCTAAAGATTTAAATCATTTTTTGATTTTAATTAGTTATTTAATTCCAACATTATCCAAAACAGTGAATGATGACGTCAGCATGACATCAGAGTGATGTCAGCAGGTCAACTGGTCAGTTGACCAGTCAAACCAGACAGGTGGGTCCAGTGGGACCCACATGTCATTGTCAGGGACATTAACAGAATTCTAAACTAACTAAATTGGGTTAATTAGTGGGTGGGGCCCGGTAGTCAGTGAGAGATTAATGTTTTAATTAACTAATTTAATTAATTAGCAGTTTATCTATTTGTTTTTATTTTATATTTATGGCATGGGGCCCGCATGTCAGTGCCACTGGGCTGCCCAGTCAGCACGTTGACTGGGTCAACCCAGTCAACGAGGCCCCCATGGCCCGCTGGCAGCGACCCAGGGGTGGGGCCCGCCTAGCCACGTCGGCGGACGGCGCCGGAACTACGCCGGCGAGGCAAAACGCAGCGGTGCGGCTCGGGAGGTGGCCGGAAAACACCTATAGGGCACCGTTCGTCGAGTTTTCGGGCGCGTTCGAGAGCTACGGCTATGCCGCGTCCAACGGTGGTGATTGTGGCGGCAGGGGCGACCGGATTCGAGCGCGGCGAGCTCATCGGCGGACGGCCGGAGTCGGACGCAAGAGGAAACTTCGACGCAGCCCGCTAGCGAGCGAACTGAGAGGCCAGGCGAGGCATGCGTCAGGTGGCGAATGCAACGGGCGCTGTCCCGTGACCATCTGGTCACCGGAAGCACGCCTGCGACGAGCGCAGGCGGCGACGCATTCGGGCGCTCATCGGGGACGGCGCTAGGAGGCACGGGAGGGAGCATTCGTAGGCGCGTTGGGCTCCTAGGGACCCCAGGAGCACAACGGTGAGCTCGGACGAGCGTGACGGCGGATGGGTCCACGGCGGCGAGGTACACCGCGGCGACCGGACCCCGGGCACGACGACGAGCTAGTTACCGCGCGAGCTAGGGAGCTAGAGGGCGGAGGAGGGAGGCAGCTCACCTAGCGGCACGCACGATGGCCGGTGAATGGGTTAGTAGCTGCAGGGGCGTCGACGGAGATGAAGAAGAACGGCGGCGACGTTTGTCGGAGCAGAGGAAGAAGACGGCGGCGTCGGGGGGCGTTGCGGTGACTCCGGTCTCCAACGGGTTGCGCCAGACGAGGGAGAGGACGACGGCGACCCTTGGAGACACCGTGGGGCGGTGAGGTGGGCTTGGTGGCCGTGGTTAGGCCGGAGCCATGGCGTCGGTGGCGTCCGGATGCAAGGGGAACGAGGGGGGAGAGGCGCGGTGGATCTGGAGGGGCGGAGAAAATATCTGCGGGGGGGAAGGGGGATCTGACGAGGCCGAGAGGGGGCCGTGGCGGCCTTATCCTCCCCCGTCGCCGGCGAGCGGGTCCGGTGGCGACCGTGCCCTGTAGCGGCGCGCGTCCGAGGAACAGGAAGGGAGGGGTGCGGGGCGAGGAGCTGGGCCGGCTGGGCCGGCCAGGCTGGCTGCGGGCCAGGGGGTTGTGCGGTGGCCGTGCGGTGGGTTGGGCTGCCTGGCCCAGGGGGCTTCCCCCTTTTTTGTAATTTCTTTCTTTTATTTATTTTCCCTTTATGTTTTATTTAGTTTTAGGGCATTTAGGCATTTTATAAAATGGTGTTTGCTTCACCATAATTACCAGTGTAATATTTGGCAACCCCCGAACATTTTCGCTTTGACTTTTGAAAACTTAGGGTGTTTGTCACTAATTCATATTTTGAATTAGCAATGATTTTGAACTACCACTTGGTTAGCAACAGTAACACTGATGACATGGCATCATTAGAAGAGTTTTACTGTAGCCTAATTATCCGGGCGTTACATCGGTCCAAGGCTCATATCGACGTATCATGTGGACATGCACGACGGCTGTGTTGTGGGCTCTTTGGCGCACTCGCAACAAGTTTACAATTGAGGGTGTTTTCCCTTCTCATCCCGCTGATGTTATTTTTAAATGCATCATTTTCTTATAGCAGTGGGCACCGTTGGGAAGACAACAGGACGCTGATCTCCATCGCCACGCGCTCGACTGCCTTCGTATCGTCTACTCGATGGCCAGAGCTTCGTCGTCTGATGCCGCTGCTACCTAGGGTGGGGCAGTCCCTTTTGGATGTGTTTTCTTTGAGCCTGCGTGCTCTTTTGTTGGCTCCATAAGCCTTTTACCGCACTATCTCTTTGGAGCTGATCGTCGTTTGATGTGGTTCGTGTTGATCAGACATTGGTCTTAGTCTTATGTACGCTGCCTAAGTTGTGGGCTTTATTAATTTAAAGCCGGACGCCTCTGGCGTCTTCGTTCTAAAAAAAATTTCAGGAGGGTCTCATTGAGGACCATTGGCGAAGGGTTGGACAGTAACAAACTCATTTTTTATTCATTTTTATTTAATTCATGTGTTATTTGTATTCGGACAAGTTTTATATTGCACTATTTAGTTTGCTTCGGTGATTTGAATAATTATTTGTAATGTGGATGATTGTTGTATTGTGTTGGTATTGATATTTTTTTCTAAATAATTATTTTGTAGTGTGGATGATTGTTGTATTTTTGTTATGTGATATTGATATTTCTGGCAGCGGCAGCGGCGCAAGAGCAGACCCCGCAAAGCCGACCCGTAAAAGAGTATATTTCGTGAATATCCTTTTATACGGGTCCGTTTTGCGGGGTCTGCCTCTCCGTTTTTTCACGAACTGCAAACGCGTTTTACGAGTCGGCGAGGTGCGGGGTCTACTAGAGATGCTAAGCGCTCACGCAAACGCTCCACCTATTTGCACTCGTGTTGACTTCCGTTGTACAGAGAGATGCTCGCCTTGATTACTTCCCTCCTCTTGCAAAACCAGCAACGCCTCTTTTAAAAGAAAACCAGCTATAGGTATTTTAATAGATTAAAGAAGTTTTATGGATTAAGAAAAATATTCAGAATCTAAAAAGATCGCAAATTAATATATATTTTGTGAATTTAATAAAATTTCAGGAATTTGAAAAAGTTAATGAATCTGTAAAAGATTGTGAATTTGGAAAAAAATCATGAATTTGAACAAAGTTCATCGAACTAATTTGAAAAAAGCTCTTGGATTGTAAAAAATGTTCAGGCAATACAAAATTATCCACAAACCCCCAAAAATAAATAAAAAATGTCCCCCCCCCCCCCCCCGGACCCACACACACACAAAACAAATGTTCACGAAGTACAAAATTGTCCACGAGCCCCAAAAATAGTACAAATTGGAAAGTAATATTAACAAATTTTGAAAACAGTTCATAGATTTTTTAAAATAACGAATATGAAAGTGTTCAACATTTAAAAAAATCATGGATTTGAATTTTATTCATGTATTTGGTAAAATGTTTGTGGATTTAAAAGATGAAAACAAAAAATAATATAAAAAGGTAACGGAAAATATAAAAGAAAAGGAATAAACTTACAGAAAACCAAACAGAAATCTTAAGAAAGAAAAGGAAAAACAAGAAAAACTGTTTGGAAGTTTCTGAACGCTTCCTTAAACCGTGCAAAAGGAAAGCCAGAAGGGCGGCCCATCTAACAGAATGATCGCTCCTAGCTTGGGCACTCGCTAGAGAAAACAGTAGTATCTGGCACGCAATGTCGAATAGGCAAATGCGTTAGATCGGCCACAGCAGTCTGGAGGAGCAATTTCGCCCTGATGTTTCTTAATGGCAAATTTAGTTATTCAAGGATGACAATTTTAGTTGTGAAGCATGTCAATTTTTTGTTTGGATAGCAAGTTTTAGTTTTTTGGGGATTTGTTCTTTTTCAGTTGGCAACTTTAGTGTAAAAAACGTCATAATGATGTTACTTTGTGCCACTCGTATGACACTTATCATTTAGGTTGTTCTAACTGGTATACAGTTTGCACCGCCCACTAGTTGCTCCTGGTTCCTGTAATTTTGCTATAGGAGCTCAAAATCCATTATGATAACTACGAGATGTAGGCCTTACCTCTGCATTACCAGTAAAGAAGGTTGTTATTGCCTAGTTGGACATTCACTTATGACTTTTTTATAGGGAAACTGTCACCTATGACTTAAATACACTGAAAGTGTCCTAACTTGTCTGTCATAGTTATTTTAGTTTCAAAACTTGTAAAATACATAAAACTAGAATCATAACTTGTCCAAACGTGCAAATACGGTGTCTGTCCGTACCCAGGCATATGTCTTGCCCGCGTGGCCTTGGCCCACATGTCAGGGGCTGACTGCGCGTGAGGTTTTTTGTGTGCAGAAAACCCACTCACATTTTATTAAGGGTTTGTCTAGTACTCGGTCGACTGAAGTTCAAAAAAAAAAAGAACTCGATCGACTGAGACTTAACGAAGTCTCAGTCGAGTGACGTCATCGTTGTTGTTTTGCTGCAAGCGGCACGGCTAGATGCTACAACCGATGACGAAAAATGTTTCGATCATTTTGCAAGCAATGACAACCATTGTTGTGACGGATGTTACAACCAATGAGACGATGTGCTACAATCGATGAGGGGAAACATGCCACAACCAACAAGACGGATGCTGCAACCGGTACGAAAAAAGTTACAAACGTTGGGACAAAATGTTGCATGATCGACTGAGACTTGATTAAATCTCAATCGACTGATTTTTAGCAAGCCCGTTTTATTAAATTACATGAGAAAACCCCTTCCTATTTTATTTAATTGTACAACTGGTCAACTTTTTTTGTTTTGGAAATGGAGGCTTGCCCCGGCCTCTGCATCATAATGATGCATGCAGCCATCTTATTAAAAATTCGCAAAGTATCAGAGAGTCGTCAAAGTATTACAGCTCGCAAGTGGAGCGAAAAATAAAAATAAATCAAAGTTAATGCTGACAATCACAACCGGAATGGCAATAAGAAGGATAAGCTCCCTAGCTCTTATCCTGTTATGCGTCCGTCATCCGAACCGGTTGAATATAGCCCGTGCTACCATCTCTCACTGGTTGCACCCAGTAGCCAAAGGCTTCCTAAATTCCATAGGAGTGAGTAAGGACCACGTACGGATCCAAGCGGTAGCTCTGAAGATGACCTGCAAGAAAGTTAAATTGTGTTGTCTGTTAAATATCAAATCATTTCTACAATTCCATATAGCCCACAAGAGGGCACATATTCCAATCCGAATACGAGCCACCGTAGTATGTTCGACCCCAGTTAACCACATTCCAAACAAAGATGCAATGTCAACTGAACGAGTAATGTTGAAGGCTATATGAATCGTTCTCCAAAGCAATTTTGCTAGTGGGCATTCAAGAAATAAATGTTGTATTGTTTCATCATGATCATAAAAATAACATCGTGGACTACCTACCCATCGCCTCTTGATTAAGTTGTCCTTTGTAAGAATTACTTGTTTGTGGACAAATCACATAAAGATTTTAATACGCAAAGGAACCTTAATCGTCCAAATATGCAACGATCTCGAGACTGAGCCAGAATTAATCAAATCCATATCGAAAGATTTTATTGTAAAAATCTCATTCTTAGCTAGTTTCCATTGCATGGAGTCCGGTTGGTCGGAGAGTTGAACATCTATCAATCTCCGAACCAGGTGCATCCATGCAATCCATTGCTCACCAACTAGAGCTCGTCTAAATTAAATATTTAAGGGGATCGTATTTAAAACGCTGCCTACGTAATCATCCTTACGTTGCACAATGTAATACAAGGTGGGATATTGTACGGCCAGGGGCGTTTCTCCTAACCACGTATCCTCCCAAAACCTTATTGACATCCCATTGTCAACCACGAATACAACTGGTCAACTGATCATGACAGACAAGTTGAGACACAACATCGTTTCCTTCAAAAGAGTGCCAAACACGAATTTGTACAATTGTACTAGTTAGGATTTCAAAGAAACTGTATTGAGAAACCCAAAGCATTTTGTGTTTTATTCAATCAGCAAAACGCAAGCAACCAAAAGAACTGAGCCATAGCTGCACAGGGAGTGAATTGCATAAAACCACCACATTTCAGGTTTCATCTGCAAAAAACCACCTGGTCCCTAATCATTTGCAAAACTCACCGCGCATTCAGTAAACTTTTTGCAAAAAGCACCGATCAGGTGACTTAGCCCGTTTAACCACTTTCCGACAAGTGGGGACGGAATGTAAGGAGCTGATTTGGCAACAAATTAATGTATACCTCCCTGGACTTAAAAGAAAAAGCAATCAAGCCCCTCCCCCTCCCCCACGGAGGGGATCTCCTTCCTCGCGTGCAGCAACAGGGAGGGCACACCGGCCGGCGAGACGCGTGACGGCGCAGGGGATCTGCCCCGCAAGTGTCGTCCGTCTTCGTGAGCGCGAGGGCCAGCGGCGCACTATCGCCACGAGCCTCCGCACGCTCTCGAGCCGCGCCACCTGGTCCTCTAGCGCACGCCACAACGTCGATCCAGGGTGTGGCGGCCATCAGAGCTTGGTCTGGGCGGCGGTGAGCTCCTGGATCCATGAAGAGGAGGCGACAGGGTGGTGGCACACCGTTCCTATGCTCCCGTGGAGAGAGCCGGCAGCACGCTCATGGCCGCCGAGCGGCCCAGGCGTCCCCGAGAGATGGCCGAGGCGCGGCCACGGCAGCGCGTCCCCGACAGATGGCCGAGGTGCGGCCACGACAGGGCCTGGGCGCGCCGTCGGCCTTCAAGGCCCCGAGCAGCAGCCGCACTTGCGCTGCTTCCGGCAGATGGCAGGGCTGGTGGAGCGAGCGCGCGCCGGAGAACGGCCCCGCGGCCGCGAGTATGGAGGCGCTCCTCCTGCCACTTCTTTGTCGCTGCGAGTAAGAAGACGGGCGCGGCGGCGCTGTCAATGGTCTCCGGTGATGGGAAGGGTGTGTCTGACAGCGGAGGAGCGGCGCCGACCGGACAGTAGCGCACCGGCGGTCATGGGCTTTGGGGTATTTGGATTTTGAACTGCTCGAGGTTATCCACAAGGGGAGGGCCTGATTGCGTTTTTCTTTTAGATGTAGGGGTGTGTGTGTTAATATGTTGCCAAATTAGCTCCTTACATTCCAGACCCACTTGTCAGAAAGTGATTAAACGGGATAAATCACCTGATCAGTCTTTTTTGCAAAAAGTTTACTGAATGTGTGGTAATTTTTGTAAATGATTAGGGACCAGGTGGTTTTCTGCACAAAAAGCTCAAAATGTGATGGTTTTATGCAATTCACTCTGTATCAGGCCACAGAACGTATGTCGGTGACCATCGCCCGCAGCCGCAGGCGGCAGGCCAGTTTGCCGGTGTTGTTGTCATCACCCATCACTTCTCTGCCTTCTTTCCAAGCCCAAAGTCAGGCGGCATGAACTCCGTCACCCTTCTGGCCGCCGGCCTCGCCTTGAGCTCCTCCCACCACGCCTTGACATGGGGGCTCTCCTCTACCAGCGCCGCGTACTCGGTCTCCATGAAGTAGCGCATCATCGGGAAGTGGCTGAGGTCGGCGATGCTGACCGATTCCCCGGCGAGGTACTTGGATGCCGACAGCCGTGCCTCGTACACCTCCAGCACCTTCCCCAGCTTCCCGAGGTTCTCGTCGAGGACGGCCTGGTCCGGCGCGTTGCCGAGGAGCGGGGCGACGAGGCACTGCATCGTGATGGCGACCAACACGGGGTGGTGCTGGTGGGCCTCCACCTCCAGCCACATGTCGACCGTGGACGCCGACTCCGGCGAGCCGTCGCCTACCAGCAACTCCGGCTTGTACTTGCGAAGCACGTGCCTCGCGATTGCCCGCGATTCTGCGCGAAAATTCTGATCACTAGTACCAATTCTCCTTAACTGTTTGGGGGTATCGATAATAAACAGACAAATAAGAGATAATGACGGAATTACCGAAGAGAGTGAGGTCGCCGTCCTCGAGAACCGGCACCTGGCCGAAGGGGTTCCTGGCGAGGAAGTCCGGCTGGCGGTGGTCGCCGGCCTCGCGGCTCATGGGGACGAGCTCGTAGTCGACGCCTGCCTCCTCCAGGCACAGCAATGGGCGCGCCACGAACGGCGACATCGCCCACCCGTACACCTTCACCGCCGCCGCCATCGCCTGCTTAGATAGCCCGCGTCCGCTTCTTGGAGATCGACGTACGGGTGCCTGCGCTTTGCTTGATTGCGCTTATACATAGCCGATCAAGTTCATCGTTAAGTAGGCGCGCGGTTCTGATCATGGATCCGTGGTAGTACGTGTGTTCAATCGTGGCGTCATTGCTTGCGTCCGGACTCGGGACTCCGGAGTATACTGTCGACGCAGTCCCGTTCCCACTGCGTTCCAATATGGTCTATGGTCTACACGAGCTGTCAGGTTAAATAATCCATGCAAATGCTAAAATCTTTATAGCATATAGTATTTTCACTCATCTGCGAAATCGCCCAAGTAGTAACAAGCATATATAAAACTCCATTTTAAAGGTTAAAATACAAAATAAGTAGTCCAATCAAAAGTTAGGTGATTGCACCGTTGGCCCGTTGTTTAAGGGCATCCCTTTCGCTTGCACTGATTGATTCACCGACCAAAGGGAACATGCAATAAGATAGCATCAATGCTAAGTTTACACTCCTGGACTGCATCCACGACTTCCCGGCTTTTGCCTCTACAATATTTTGGGTTTAAAAAAGATGGCAGACCCGGTTAGCAATCTCAAACCTTGATATATGAAGAAAAAAAAAGAGGCACCGGTAGACCCACGAGGAAGAAGACTTCGGCACCCCAAAAATTTCAATGTAATTTTATCTTTATGTATGGGTGTGTTTGTAAGGTCCTGTGATACTTAATATATGGTGTTGGGTCTTTTTGCAAAAAAAGAAGTTTGCACTCTCAGGGCAACTTTAGCTGACCCGTATCCTATAAACTCCTCAAATGTTTTTTAAAGTGACAA
Source organism: Triticum aestivum (assembly GCF_018294505.1). Taxonomy (NCBI): domain Eukaryota; kingdom Viridiplantae; phylum Streptophyta; class Magnoliopsida; order Poales; family Poaceae; genus Triticum; species Triticum aestivum. The sequence continues at coordinate 97,947,803 of NC_057813.1, read as the reverse complement.
CTGCTGTATTTAACTCAGGAAAAAATTGACTAGTTTTTTCATCCTTTCTCACCTACATTCAAACAACTTCACAATATTTCATCAACCATTTGAATGATACAAATTGATTATATGCAATAGTTTAATATACATATCAATTTTGAATATACACATACATTTAATCATCCAGTCAAACAATTCAAATTCAAATGTGCATATACTTGAAGCCACCAAACAGATCAAGTTTGATCCACAAAATAACAACATAACATGTCTTCATGTTGTGGACAGAGCCCCATTGAATTCATACTACACTTAACTCAAACACTTTCGTGCTCACCACCACCACTGAGGGAGTCCTGGACTAGGGGGTGTCCGGATAGCCGGACTATCATCATCGGCCGGACTCCAAGTCTATGAAGATACAAGATTGAAGACTTCGTCCCGTGTCCGGATGGGACTTTCCTTGGCGTGGAAGGCAAGCTTGGCGATACGGATATGTAGATCTCCTACCATTGTAACCGACTCTGTGTAACCCTAGCCCTCTCCGGTGTCTATATAAACCGGATGGCTTTAGTCCGTAGGACGAACAACAATCATACCATAGGCTAGCTTCTAGGGTTTAGCCTCCTTGATCTCGTGGTAGATCTACTCTTGTAACACACATCATTAATATTAATCAAGCAGGACGTAGGGTTTTACCTCCATCAAGAGGGCCCGAACCTGGGTAAAACATCGTGTCCCTTGTCTCCTGTTACCATCCGCCTAGACGCACAGTTCGGGACCACCTATCCGAGATCCGCCGGTTTTGACACCGACATTGGTGCTTTCATTGAGAGTTCCTCTGTGTCGTCACCGATAGGCTCGATGGCTTCTTCGATCATCATCAACGACGCAGTCCAGGGTGAGACCTTCCTCCCCGGACAAATCTTCGTATTCGGCGGCTTCGCACTTTGGGCCAATTCGCTTGGCCAACTGGAGCAGATCGAAAGCTACGCCCCTGGCCGTCAGGTCAGATTTGGAAGTTTGAACTTCACGGCTGACATCCGCGGGGACTTGATCTTCGATGGATTCGAGCCACAGCCAAGCGCGCTGCACTGTCACGACGGGCATGATTTAGCTCTGCAGCCGGACAGTACCCTGGAGGCCGCACTCGAGTCCGCCCCGATCTTCAATTCGGAGCCGGCTGCGTAGATCGAGGACGGATGGCTAGACACCGCCTCGGGGGCTGCAACCTCTATGGCGATAGAGCCGAACACTGACCTTGTCCCTCACGAAGCTCGTGACTCCGAGGTGCCGGACTCCTTTCCGGACTCCGAACCTCCCGCGCCCCCTCCGATCGAATCTGATTGGGCGCCGATCATGGAGTTCACCGCAGCGGACATCTTTCAACACTCACCTTTCGGCGACATCTTGAGTTCGCTAAAGTATCTCTCGTTATCAGGAGAGCCCTGGCCGGACTGCGGTCAGGACGGTTGGGATGCGGGCGACGAAGAAATTCAAAGCCCACCCACCACCCATTTGGTAGTCACTGTCGACGATCTAACCGACATGCTAGACTACGACTCCGAAGACATCGACGGTATGGACGACGATGCCGGAGACGACCAAGAACCAGCGCCCACCAGGCACTGGAAAGCCACCTCATCATATGACATATACATGGTGGATATCCCAAAGGATGGGAATGGCGAAGGAACAACGGAGGATGACCCCTCCAAGAAACAGCCCAAGCGCCGGCGTCAGCGGCGCCACTCTAAATCCCGCCACAGCAAGAATGACGATTCCGGCACCGGAGATAATAATACACCGGACAGTGCCGAAGACAACCCACTCCAGCAAGATCCAGCGCAGGAGGACGGAGACGCCAGCCCTCATGAGAGAGCGGCAGAAGAAGAGGTAGAGGATTATATGCCTCCCTCCGGAGATGAGGCAAGCCTCGACGACGATGAATTCGTCGTGCCTGAGGATCCCGTCGAACAAGAGCGTTTTAAACGCAGACTTATGGCCACAGCGAACAGCCTCAAGAAAAAGCAGCAACAGCTTAGAGTTGATCAAGATCTGCTAGCCGACAGATGGACTGAAGTCCTCGCGGCCGAAGAGCATGAGCTCGAACGCCCCTCCAAAAGCTACCCTAAACGCAAGCTGCTCCCCCGATTAGAGGAGGAGGCGTATGAACCCGCATCACCAGGAGACAATACGGCTGACCGACCACCCCGTGGTCGCGACAGAGAGGCCTCTAGGCCCTTCACTAGACCCGTACCCCGGCATCGCTCGAAAAGCACAAGGCCACAGGGGAACACTCCGGACTTGCGAGATATATTGGAGGATAGGGCAAGACAATCAAGATCGATCTATGGATCGCGTGGGCGCCCCATGATACATGACGACAACCGTCGCGTCGGACATAGTAAGTCCGGCCGGGCCGAACAAAATAGACAAAGCTCCTTCGAGCTCCGTCGTGATATCGCCTAGTACAGAGGCGCCGCACACCCACTATGCTTCATAGACGAAGTAATGGATCATCAAATCCCTGAAGGGTTTAAACCCGTGAATATTGAATCTTACAATGGCACAACAGACCCTGCGGTTTGGATCGAAGACTATCTCCTTCACATCCACATGGCTCACGGTGACTATCTTCACGCCATCAAATATCTCCCCCTCAAGCTTAAAGGACCAGCCTGGCATTGGCTTAACAGCTTGCCAGCAGAGTCAATTGGGAGTTGGGAAGACCTGGAAGCCGCATTCCTCGATAACTTCCAAGGCACGTATGTGCGGCCACCAGACGCTGATGACCTAAGCCACATAATTCAGCAGCCAGACGAATCGGCCAGACAATTCTGGACACGGTTCTTAACCAAGAAAAATCAAATCGTCGACTGTCCGGATGCGGAGGCCCTTGCAGCCTTCAAGTACAATATCCGCGACGAGTGGCTTGCCCGGCACCTAGGACAAGAAAAGCCTAAATCCATGGCATCCCTCACATCACTCATGACCCGCTTCTGCGCGGGTGAGGACAGCTGGCTAGCCCGCAGCAACAACCTCAGCAAAAATTCTGACAGTCCGGATATCAAGGACCGCAATGGCAGGTCGCGTCGCAACAAAAACAAACGCCGCATTAACGGCGACAATAGTGAGGATACGGCAGTCAATGCCGGATTCAGAGGCTCCAAACCCGGTCAACGGAAAAAGCCATTCAAAAGAACTGATCCGGGTCCATCCAATTTGGACCGAATACTCGACCGCTCGTGCCAGGTACACGGCACCCCGGAAAAGCCAGCTAACCACACCAACAGGGACTGTTGGGTATTCAAGCAGGCAGGCAAGTTAATTGCCGAAAACAATGACAAGGGGCTGCATAGCGATGACGAGGAAGAGACCCGACCGCCGAACAATAGAGGACAGAAGGGTTTCCCCCCACAGGTGCGGACGGTGAACATGATATACGCAATGCACATACCGATGTATACGCGATGGAGCCAGTTGCCCCGAAGTTCAATCCATGGTCCTTCTGCCCGATCACTTTTGGCCGAAGGGACCACCCCACCAGCATCCGCCACGGCGGATTCGCCGCATTGGTCTTAGACCCAATCGTCGATGGATTTCACCTCACCAGAGTCCTGATGGATGGCGGCAGCAGCCTGAACCTGCTTTATCAGGATACAGTGCGAAAAATGGGCATAGACCCCTCAAGGATTAAACCAACCAAGACAACCTTTAAAGGCGTCATACCAGGTGTAGAAGCCAATTGTACAGGCTCAGTTACACTGGAAGTGTCTTCGGATCCCCGGATAACTTCCGAAGCGAGGTTAATCTTCGACATAGTTCCGTTCCGCAGTGGCTATCATGCCCTACTCGGACGTACCGCGTTTGCAAAGTTCAACGCGGTGCCGCACTACGCATACCTCAAGCTCAAGATGCCAGGCCCTCGAGGAGTCATCACGGTCAACGGAAACACTAAACGTTCTCTCCGCACGGAGGAACATACAGCGGCTCTCGCGGCAGAAGTACAATGCAGCCTCTTAAGGCAATTCTTGAGTCCGGCCGTTAAGCGGCCGGACAAAGCTAAGTGTGCCCGGAGTAACCTACAACAAGACCACCTGGCACGTTCCGAGCACGCGTAGCAGTGCGGCCCCAACCCCAGCCCCTGTAAAACGTCAAGACAGGTCCTTCGCGTACACCATTACGCTCTGAAGATACCATGGGCATGGGAAGAGGGGCGCGACCACGATAGGCCCAGACTGCGGCTCAACCACACCAGGGGCTCTCAAGTGTGTCGTTCTTTTTTTTCTTTTTCCTTTTTATTTTTATCCACAGGACTCCGTTCGTCAGAGGCCCTGTCCGGCAGTAGACCTGCCGAACTCACGATGCAACAGCCAGGGAAGAAGAAAGGCTACAACGAATATCCAGGTGGTCTCCATTACGAGCATTAAATCTGTTTTATGCACCATTCCGCAGCCTACCCCTGGAGGGGGACATGTTTAACAGTCCCATCCCTTGCTTATCGCACCATTTGTATCGTTCTGCACTTACAGCAGTTTTTCTTGAATAAGTAATGCAACACCTTTTTGCTTCCAATTGCATTTCTCTTTTATACATATGTTCATTTGTGACATGTCGCATCCGTACGTTTTGGTATGGCTAAATACACCAGGGGCTTATGTTTCCCGCATCATGGTGTGATAAGTCCGAACACTTTCACAAGTGCAGCACCCCGAACTTATAGCATTATATGCATCAGCTCTGAATCATGTCTTGGGTCAATAGTTGGGTTTGCCCGGCTCCCATGTTTTGGTACCTTACGTTCCGTTGTATCGGCTAAGGTAGCACTGGGAGAACCACTGCGATTGCGCCCCAGTTGAGCTGGGTTAACGCCTCAGTGGAGAAAGCTAAAACTGACCGTCATGATGAGGCGAGAGCTGGTCGCTGTTTGAGAGGTTTTTTACGAGTCCCTAAAGACTTATGCCGCTTAGAGTGAGGAGCCGGTTTTTGTCCGGCCCAGGCGTGGATAGCGCCCCAAATTCGGCCTTTCGAAGACTAGGGGCTTCGCCGAAATTTAAAATTATAGAATTCTATGGCTAAGTGAGAGTGTTCAAGCATTATAAGTCCGGTTGCCTTGTTCGTTGTGTTGAGCGCCTCCCTAGATGGACCCAAATATGGGAACAAGAGTGCTCAAATTTATCCCGAACACCCCAGCACTCGTGGCATGGGGGCTGAAGCCGATGACTTGCCATCTCTCAGATTTGATAAACAGCGGCACAAAAGGTAATATTTTAAATTAAAATGCATTGCTTAGCGCAAATGAACTAAGTTTTCAGCGCACAGGATAACAAAATGCGAGTCTACTCAAATATTACATCTTTGGAGCACTCACCCGCAATAGTGCGGGCGCCCTTCAGCACACTCTTATAATACATCTCGGGCGTGCGGTGCTCCTTGCCCTGCGGCGGCGGGTCCGTCACGAGCTTCTGAGCATCCACCTTGCCCCAGTGCACCTTTGCGCGGGCAAGGGCCCGATGGGCACCCTCAATACAAGCGGAGTGCTTGATGACTTCAACCCACGGGCACGCATCCACCAGCCGCCGCACTAGGCCGAAGTAGCTCCCGGGCATGGCCTCCTTAGGCCATAGCCGAACTATGAGGCCCTTCATGGCCTGTTCGGCCACCTTGTGGAGCTCGACCAGCTGCTTCAGCTGGTCGCTAAGGGGCACCGGATGTCCGGCCTCAGCATACTAAGACCAGAAGACCTTCTCCGTCGAGCTCCCCTCCTTGGCCCGGTAGAATGCGGTGGCATCGGATACGCTGCGAGGAAGATCTGCGAACGTTCCTAGAGAGCTCCGAATTTGGGTAAGTAACAGGTAATTAACACTCACATGCTTACTTTGCATGAAAAATGCCTTACCCGCCGCTATTTTATTCAATTCCTCGATTTCTTGGAGGGCCTTGTAGGCTTCGGCCTTAGCGGCTTTGGCACTCTCAAGAGCCGTTGCAAGCTCAGACTCTCGAGTCTTCGAGTCACGCTCCAGGCTCTCATGTTTTTTCACGAGATCTTGGAGCTCTTGCTGTACCTCCGCCACCCGCGCCTCCTGCTTCTCTCGCTCGGCGCGCTCTGCGGCCACATTGCATTCGGCCACGGCCACCGCCTCTTTCAGGGTCGCCACCTCGTTAGTGGCCCCTGCAATAACCACATTATCATTGTCATTCTTTTTGCAACCAAAATCCTTTTGTGTAAGGTACAATTTTAATAAGGTGTTACTCACCTTCCTTGTCCTCGAGCTGCTTCTTGGCACGGCCGAGCTCGTTCTCGAACCGCTCGAGGCTTTCCTTCAAAGTATTGACCTCCGCAGTCAGTGCGGCAGAGGTCAGCAGCGCAGCCTGCAATCCCATATTGACATACTTTTTATGACTCCTGCGTATATCTTCTTAAGATCCTCAGTCCGGCTTTTCTTTCCGAACACCAAACCGAGCATCAGGGGCTACTGTCTATGCGGTACTATTTTACATATATCAAAATTCTTACCTCAAAGCCTATTAGAAGGCTGCTACAGGCTTCGGTCAGCCCGCTCTTGGCGAGCTGCACCTTCTGAATCACCGCACTCATAACAGTGTGGTGTTCCTCTTCGATGGAGGCGCCATTAAGCGCCTCCAGCAAGCTATCCGGTGCCTCCGGTTGGACGGAGGCTGCCGGCGTCACGGTCTTGCCCTTCTTACGAAGGGGCCGCCCGCCGGACTCCGGAGCCACTATGGGATCCGGAGCCGAGTCCGGCGCAAAGTCCGGGAGGTTGTCCTCTGACACCTCCGGGGCCTCCTCCTCCTGGCGGGTCCCTTCCCGGGATCCCACCTCGGCATCGTCCGTGTCACGGGGGGTGGAGGCGGTCGGAAGAGAATCCATATCCGACGCACCTAAGGACCCGCTCGACGAAGCGGGAAGATCGTCCTTGGGCGGACTGCAGGGTTGTATGCGGCATTAGAAAGACATTGTGTGGCAAAAAAGAAAAACCATGAAGTTATTCGGGAGTCCGGATACTCACGATCTCGCCAGGGGCTTGGCCCTTGGAGGCCAGTCCTCGTCGTCATCACTGGCGTTGGCAGAGCAGTCCGGGGGAAGAGTTTTTCCCTTCTTGGACCCTTCGGCCTCCCTCGTTGGGGAGGCCTTCCTTTTCTTCTCTCCCCGCTCTGGGGGAGAGGCTTTCTTCTTCTCCTCCTCACCTTGGTGAGAGGAGTCGGCCTCGGAGTCGTCATCCGATAGCACCTGAAAACGGGAACTCTTCCGAGTCCCCATGGCCTTCTTCTTGGCCTTCTTCTCCGGCACCACGTGGGGTGCCGGAGCCATCAGCCCCGTTAGGCGGGCGTCCGCTGGGTCCTCTGGCAACGGGGCCGGATAGATAGTCTGTTCGGCCTTCGCCAGCCAGTCCTGTCAAAGGAAAGGGAGTTTAGATCCCGCATAGAGTCAAACTATGGAAAACAAGCGTCTCGTAAAGGATAAAATCGCTTACCTCGTCAGCCGGATGCTGCGAGCTGAATCCGCGATCTTCGGTAGCGGATGCGGGAGCCTCGACGCCCTTGAACAGCACCTTCTAGACATCTTCGTACGTAGTGTCGAAGAGCCCGCTCAAAGTCTGGTGCTGCGTCGGATCAAACTCCCACATGTTGAAGCCCCGTCGTTGGCACGGGAGGATCCGGCGGATGAGCATGACCTGGACCATGTTGACAAGCTTGAGCTTCTTGTCCACCAGCTTTTCGACGTAGGCTTGGAGTCCGGTCAGCTCCTTCGAATCACCCCAAGTCCGGCCACTCTCTTTCCAGGAAGTGAGCCGTGTGGGGATGCCAGATCTGAATTCGGGGGCCGCTGCCCATTCAGGGTCACGCAGCTCAGTGATGTAGAACCACCCCTATTGCCACCCCTTAATGGTTTCCACCAAAGTGCCCTCCAGCCAAACGTGGGACATCCTGCCCACCATGGCGCCTCCGCACTCCGCTTGGCTGCCCTTCACAACCTTCGGCTTGACGCTGAAGGTCTTGAGCCACAAACCGAAGTGGGGTTGGATGCAGAGGAAGGCCTCGCACACGACGATAAACGCCGAGATATTGAGGATGAAATTCGGGGCCAGATCATGGAAATCCAGGCCGTAGTAAAACATGAGCCCCCGAACAAAGGGATGAAGTGGGAAGCCCAGTCCGCGGAGGAAATGGGGAAGAAATACTACCCTCTCATGGAGCCTAGGGGTGGGGATGAGCTCTCCCTCGTCGGGGAGCCGGTGCACGATGTTGCTGGACAAATATCCGGCGTTGCGCAGCTTCTGGATCTGCCCCTCCGTGACGGAGGAGGCCATCCACTTGCCTCCCGCTCCAGACATAGTTGGAGAAGGTTGAGGTGAGAAGTGCGGACATGGGCGCTGGAGCTCGAGTTCACGGAGTTGGATAATCCAAGGAGGAAGAAGGCGCAGGTAAAAGGGTTGGATCTTTATCCCCTTATATGGGCGGACACAAACATGCGTCCCCACCGGCCTGATAAAACTCACTTATCCCCCAAGCGCCGCAATCCATGGTGCGGTTGGGTTACCCACGTCCGTATTGATGGGAATCCCGGAATAAGGGGAACACGATCTCTGCTTCGACAAGACATGCCAAGGAAACCGCTTCGCTAAACGTGCTGAGGTGGTACAATAAAAACAATTCGAGTAAAGGCTTGGTAGTGGTGTGACGACACGCCACGAAATACGTCAGCAGATTGAACTTGTGTAAATGTTATTCTCTCTACGGTGGTATGTGGAAATTATTTTGCAGAGCCGGACACTATCCTGGTGTTCACAATCTTCTATAAATTATTCGGAGGAGCAACCCGCCTTGCAATGCCGAAGATAATATGCGTGCCGGACTCGTCGTCATTGAAGCCTGGTTCAGGGGCTACTGAGGGAGTCCTGGACTAGGGGGTGTCCGGATAGCCGGACTATCATCATCGGCCGGACTCCAAGACTATGAAGATACACGATTGAAGACTTCGTCCCGTGTCCGGATGGGACTTTCCTTGGCGTGGAAGGCAAGCTTGGCGATACGGATATGTAGATCTCCTACCATTGTAACCGACTCTGTGTAACCCTAGCCCTCTCCGGTGTCTATATAAACCGGATGGCTTTAGTCCGCAGGACGAACAACAATCATACTATAAGCTAGCTTCTAGGGTTTAGCCTCCTTGATCTCATGGTAGATCTACTCTTGTAACACACATCATCAATATTAATCAAGCAAGACGTAGGGTTTTACCTCCATCAAGAGGGCCCGAACCTGGGTAAAACATCGTGTCCCTTGTCTCCTGTTACCATCCGCCTAGACGCATAGTTCGGGACCCCCTACCCGAGATCCGCCGGTTTTGACACCGACAACCACCACCACCATGTCCGCCACCATCACCACCACGGCTGCCCTCTGATTGGGCCAAAATCTCCCCACGAGGCGTTCCCAGTACTTCCTTGTCGTGGCATCCATCGTGCTCGAGTCCATGAACATTATATCACACTCTTCGACCTTCTTCTCTTTTGCAAGCCTCTCCTCCTCGGGTGCAATCTTATGCTTCTTCGCTTCCACCTTCCTCCCATGAGTTGTCGACTTTTCTCTCCACTTGTCATCCTCCATGAACTTGAGGTCGTTCCATCTCACGACCTCTCTTTAGTGCGTTTCGCCTCCAAAGCTTTTTGGGTCTCAGTTATAGCACAAAGCTCGTCTTTGTAAGTGATGACGCCTCCATGTCTCTTTCTCCCTTTTGCATCTTTTGCCCTACGGCCTTTTGTGAGGTTTTTCATCCTCCTTCTCATCGCCTTCAACAGATATGCTAATTAGTGACCTCTTCGATGTGGTTTTGAAGTTTCTTGTGATCCACTTCTCATTACCAACTAGTTCCTTCTAGTAATGATGCAATGTGATTGTCTTGCCTCCACCCTCCTTATTGCGTTGCTTGTTGCCAAATAACAAAAAATCCCAAATTTGGAATGTTATCATTTAAATTAGGGTGAATTGAAAAAGTTCAAATTTTCTTGTGATTGATTGAACTTAGCTACTTTTGACTAGGATTTGACTGGTTTAAGTAAAATTGTGGCTCAAAAAGCATTTTGGCAATTCATTGAAACCCAAAATTTCCATTTAGGGATTATTTATAGAACCATAATTGAGCTACATAATGTGTTACCTTTTGACAATTATTTTGGGTTGAAAGTAATTTCCCCAAATACCAAATAATATGGACTCTCGATTTAAATTGGAAATTAATTTGAACCCTAAAAAAAATTAGGGAATAAATTAATATTCCAAACAGAGTAACAATTCATATATTTAATTTGGACTGAAAATTAATTTTTCTAAGCCCCAAATATTCTTCTAGACTCTACCCATTTTCCTAAAAGAATTTGGAGCACATTTGGTTTTGAATCAATGTAAATTCAAAAGGAAATAGAAAACATAAAATAAAAAGGAAAAGGAAAGAAAAAGAAACAAGAAACCTAACCAAAGCCCAGCCCAACACTCTCTCCCTCATGCGCCAAGACGAGCAAGCCCATGGCATGTCTGCCTGGCTGAAGCGGTATGCCACCCCGGTTAAAACCCAGCTCTCAGATCACCTCGGATCGAGCGGTTAAGGCGCAACCGCCAGATTAATTAATGCTGCTTAGGGCATCTCCAATGCTGACCCCCAAATTTCCTCCTGGATCCGTCTGCGGACAAGGGGAGGGGGGATCCGCGGACACGGATGCGAGAGTCAGCCATCCAATACTATTCAGTTACATTTTGGAAGAACTTTAATGAAAATGAACAAATTTGATGCCTATTTGAACGTACCTAACAATATTCATTCATACTTGGATGATTTTTCACATAAAATGCTTTTCATCTAAACTGGAGTAAATTCATTACATTTAGACATATTTCAACTAGAGCGGACTCTAAACTTAGACTAATATTACCGCCAGTGCCCGTTCACCATCTCCGGCTGGCCATGATCCTCGAAAAATGAAGCCCCGCCTCCTCCTCAACCCTCCGCAGCCATGAGCTCCGGAAACTGAAGTTATCCGCCTCCACGTTGCTGCTAAGTGGCTAACCGGCCAACGATGTTGAGCCACCAAGATTGGCTTCAACCGGAGGGGAGGAACAGTGGCCACGTCCGGCACTACGGCCATGCCGGCGGTGAGTTGCTCCTATGTGGGCCGGTGCTCGTCGAGGAGGCGGAGGTTGTAGGCCTGGTCGGATTGTGCCCAACGGAACACGGCCTCCCATTTCTCGAGCACCATGTCTGTGTAGTGGGCACAGGCCTCGCCCATGATGTCAGCATGCACTGGCAAGGAGGGTGGTGTCGGCGCGTCCTCGTCCGCATCCTCCATTGGGGTGTCCGCAGCGCCAGCCTCCGTTTTGCCTGAATGCCTACCAGTCGACTGTTATGGCGGCGATCTCCTTTTTGTACTCGGATGAGATGTTGTCCCAGACGAGTTTGGAGCTCGAGGAGTCCATGGCATGCGTGGTGCAGAGAGTGGGAAGGGGTGGAGGATAATGGATGCGGCTATGGCCGGGTCCGCGGTTTATATAATACGGGGGGTAGCAGGGCAACCGGCGACGTGATTAATGGCAGGCGGTAGACCGACGGACAGGTGGCGCTGGCTCGCCATTCCTTGGCAACCGCACACATGTTTAATGTAGGCAGGTGAACGGCTGAGCTATATGTCGTGGTTCTAAGACTGACAGTAGAAAGGGGGGTAGGTATGGAGAGGCAAGATCTCAGCTATGGTGAAGGTGTACACACGAGATTTACGAGTCCAGGCCCTTCTCGGAGGAAGTAACAGCCCTACGTCTCGGTGCCCGGAGGCGGTCGATTGGATTATGAATGTGATGTTTACAGAGGGTGCGAACCCTTGTGCCAGAGGAGGGGGGTGGGTTATATAGAGTACGCCAGGACCCAAGCTCCCCTCCGTTACAAGGGACTTAATGTACATAAAGTGGGGGCGTTACTGGTAACGCCTGCCTTAAGTGTTGTTAATGACCTTAAAGACTACGGAGTGAACGCCTGCCCATTGCAATGCTGAGTGACTCCTGGTCTTCAGTAGGTCGAGTGATTCTCTGGATGGTTGAGTGACAATAAGGGGGAGGACGCCCGAGTGACCTGACAGTCGAGTGGATAGCACACGACATCTTTGACTGGGGGTCTCTTGTTGTATCTTGGACTCCTTATCTTCTAGGGTAGTGACCTTGGGTAGGGCGTGTAGGTCTGGCCTATGACCCTACCCCAGGTCTGTATCCTCATCAGTAGCCCCCGAATGGATTAAGGTTCGGTTGAAGTTGAACTTGTTCTGAGTTTTGCGCCTTCGCGAGCGTTTTCTGCAAGACGGAGAGCTCACGTTGGCACTTTGGCATCGACTCAGCCGCCTTGATCCATTCAGGGAGTTGTCGATTGAACTTGTGGCATCATGCGTCGAGTGTTGTATTAGTGTGTAGGATCTCGGGCGTGATTGACTGCTACTTATTCCGGATTTCGCGGGATAAGAAATTTCGGGGAAGCGCGCGGGACGGGGAGTGCCGAAGCGGGCGGAGCGGATAAAACAACGATGCCTCGATTTCCGTGCCGCCTTTTTCGTCACGTAGGTTGCGCGCGACTGTTGTGGGATTTGACCGGATTGCCTGGTCGCACGCGTCAGTCACTCAGAAGCGACTCTTTATAAGGCGACGTGGCCGAGGCGTCTGCATTGTGCACGCCCACTCCTCCTTCTTCTTCCTCCGCTTCTCCACCGCGCTTAGCTCCTCCGCTCTCGACGCTGCCGCTTCGCAGCCATGGTGAAGGACAAGACGGGGGCGCTAGAGCACGCAAAGAAGGCGACGGGGGCGGCGAAGGGCAAAGAGAAGAGCAGCGGGTCGTCTTCGCGCGCGGGGCTGCCACCGGGCTGGATCCAGGGCGATTGGATCCGGTCTTTGATTCGGCAGGAGGATCTGGACGAGCTGGCGGAGTCCGGCCTGATCGCCAAGGTAGCGGCCAGGCTGCCGGACGAGGAGATGGAGACTCAGCCTCGATCGGGTGAGTGTGTTCTACTCGCTACCCATGTCGACCGGGGTTTCTCACTTCCTCCACACCCCTTCTTCCGGGGATTCTTGAATTTCTTTGGCGTGCAACTCCACCACTTTTCTCCCAACACCATCACTTATCTGGCCGCATTCGTATCGATGTGCGAAAACTTCTTGGGGTGTCGCCCGCACTGGGGTCTTTTCAAGCATCTCTTTACCATCTGCTCCCAGTCAGTCAAAAAAGCAAAGTCGAGTGACTCAAAAACCCATGTCATCCAGATGTGTGGGGGTTTAGGCATCCAAAAAAGGCATAGGAGTTCTTTCCCTGCTATGACTCTCCCTGAATTGGTCAGAGGCTGGCAGTCGACCTGGTTCTATTGCCAGGACGTCGCAGCTCTAGGCCAGTCGACCGGCCTCCCCCACTTCACATTCGACCGTGTCCAGACTCCTTCTCCACTCAAATTGACTGCTGCTGAGAACGTGGAGACGAAGATGTTGGTGGAGAAAGTGGTCCAACTCATCAATGAGCATGTCACCGGCCTGGATCTACTGGAAGTGTTCCTCAGTCGACGCATCCAGCCCCTTCAGGCCCGTGACCATCCTATGTGGTTATACTCTCGACCTGAATACACCGCTCGGGTCCACCCAGAGGAGGTGCCGTCCAAAACCGTGGCTATGTGGTTGAGGAGTATTACAGGCAATTAGGACAACCCCAGAGGATCCAGGCGAGTCATTCCCTTCAGAGACGACAATCCACCCGACAAGGTACGCTCTTTTTTTCAATTTCCTGGCATGTATGTTCCGACTGTACTTGATGTCGACTGACTTTCGTTCGTCTGTTTGTCTTATAAGTTTTCACTGAGATGTATTCGATGCCCAACGGCAAACAAGCTCTGGTGCAGGACCAGGAAGGAGAGGCCAGTGCAGAGGAAAGCGGTGAATGGGAGTCCTCGGATGAAGAGGAGGAGGAGGAGATCAAGGAGTCAGACGAGGAGGAGGAAGTTGACTCGTCGCCGTGCTCCGAGCGTAGATCAAAGCAGCAACATGACCCAGCAAGCGGGCGTGGAAAGAACGTGGCTCCAGGTCCCCACGCTCAGAAGCGTGTTTGGACATCGACTCCGGAGCCCGCGGAGAAGATCACTAAGCAGCCCAAGGTTACTCCTCCCAAGGCTCGGAAGACTTTGCCGCGGATCAAGATGGACATCCCTGTGGCTTCGGGGTGAGTATCACACTTGTGTTTATGCAGACCGACTGAATTTCCCGTCCTGACCGATTGGATCATGTATCTCTCCAGCCCCACCTCTGCTGCTACTGACATGGACATCGACAAGGCTCCAGGAGACGAGGAGGCCACCTCTCGAGCTGGTAAGTTCGTTCGACCAGGTTTCATTTAGTCGAGTGGATCATCAATCGGCTGGCTTTCTGATATTTCACCCTTTCTGTAGTTCTACAGGAGGTCGTCGTGCTCCCTGATGATGAAGAAGAAGAAGCGCCTCTGCAGGAGAGGAGGAAGAGGAGTGGAGGCTCGAGCAGGAAGAGATTTGAAGTTTAGGTCCCTCAGTCGACACCGGTGCTTGAGGCGGTGGTCGAACGTTCCGGGGAGCCGGTTCGGACCAACGTCACATACTCACATTTGCTGACCTGATGACGACTGATCTTCCGTCGGGATCGGCTGCTCCGACTCCTGTTGCTCCAGTGCAACTCCACACTTCTGACCCAGTAACCGCTTCGACCGCCTTGCAACCGTCACTCTTTGCTGCCTATCAGACCCCAGACGACTCGCCGAGTGCTGCCAGGGAGGCTCTTCACCAGGTGAACCTTGTCATGGAGCAGGTGAAGGTGATGCACGAGGCTAGTCATGTGGCTTACAACGCCAGCACTGCCCTTCAGACCAATGTTCAGGTTAGCAAAACTCCGACTGAACTTTTGAATGTTGAGTTATATCCGATCACCCACTGGGGTGTTTCTTTGCATAGAGATTAGGAAATCTTCCACTCCACTCGACTCGAGCTGAGTCTTAGTAAACTGTCTGAACCAGTGGGGGCACGACGAGTGCACCCACTGGGTGTAGTCCCCGAGACCACGGTCGACTGCTGGCAGTCGACTGACACTACTAGAAAAAGGGCTATAGATAGGATTGACACTAATGGCGCACTTGGGAAGCAGTGCGCCACTACTATGTACTAATGGCGCACCAGTTGGTGATGCGCCATTAGTGTGGAAGACACTAATGGCGCACCAGACAAAAGGTGCGCCACTAGTGATATTTTTTTTTCATTTTTACATACATACTAATGGCGCATCCGGCCGAAGTGCGCCATTACTAGTTCTAACTAGTAATGGCGCACCAGACCAGGAGTGCGCCAGTACTGAATTTTTTTTTATTCTTTTTTTTTTGCAAAACTACTAATGGCGCACCGTGTCACAGTGCGCCATTACTAGTTTAAACTACTAATGGCGCACCGTGCCACAGTGCGCCATTAGTATATATATATATATATATATATATATATATATATTACTTTTCTGCTAAACTACTAATGGCGTACCAACTGCAGGTGCGCCATTAGTAACCAGGGTTACTAATGGCGCATTTGCGGGTGGTGCGCCATTAGTAACCTGGGACCCCAACAAGATATTTTGGACAGCCCCACACCTACCCACTCACTTTCCCCACTTCATTTCCTCCACCTCCTTCTCCAAGCTTTCGCCTGCCTCCTCCTCCTCCTCACCTCATTTTCACCATAGATTCATCAAAATTAAGTGGTGAAATTACCTTTTTTTGATAGGTAAGTAAAGGGAAAGGTATCTTCATGATGTAGATCTACTTTTTTTCTCCCTAGCTCGCTCCAACAACGTGCACATGCACTTTTTGTGGCCTAGCTAGATCTATGTATGTTTGTGGTGTTGCATGTGTTTGTGGTGTTGCATATATGTTTGTGTTTGCAGGTACCGGTATTTGAAATGCGATAGTTGCCAATATTTTGCCGGAATGTTGATTCATTTCCGTTTCGGCGAGAATTTTGGCACTATGCATTCTTTTTGGTCCTATTTTTAGGGAAGGTCATGCCAAATTTTTTCTTGGTTCTAAAATATTGGTTTGCTCTACCCCGCAGGCGACCATGGTCCGCACGATGACCGAAGGCATCGTGAATAGGTTTTTGAGCTCCGCGAAGGCCGAGATGCTTCAAAAGAACAAGACGGAGATAAGATGTCCGTGTCGAAGATGCAAGCTGAAGAGCCTTATTGCGGACCCGGATTCCGGGCAGGTGCGGGACAACCTGCTCTTGCGTGGTTTCATGGATGGCTATCGGTGGCAAGGTGATGAAGATGACTATGAAGTCGTCCATGGGGGGCGGGCAAGAAATGAGGAAGGGCAACAGGACAAGTACCACCGCGGCGAGGGCGGGCGAGAAGACGAAGAATCTCCAGGACATGATCACGACGGTGATGCTGTACACAGTCATCATGTAGAAGATGTCGTACATGATGATGAGGAAGATCAAGATGAAGGGCATGATCATGAAGATGAAGATGCCGGAGCAGACGACGATGGAGGCTGGGTGCAGGACCCTCATATTCAAGAGCTGCTTCTCAAGCAGACAGATAACGCAAGAGCTGCCACCCGAGAGAAAGCCAAGCTGGATCAACTGGAGATAGACGCGGTTACTCCATTGTATGAAGGATGCAGGCCCGAGGATACCCGCCTGAAAGTAACGCTCATGGCTCTGGAGATGAAGGTAAAACACAAAATGACCGACGCATGCTTCGACGAGAACATGTCATTCTGGCACGAACGTCTTCCCAAGGGGAACAAGTGCCCGACCAGTTTCGAGGAGGCGAAGAAAATCGTGTGTCCTCTGGATTTACCGCACGTGAAATACCATGTGTGCATGAACAATTGCATCATTTATCGGGACGAGCACGCGGAGTCTACCATATGTCCGGTGTGCGGCGTCACTCGATACAAGAAGAGGAAGAAAGCTCCTCGAAAATCGGTGTGATACTTTCCGATCACTCCTCATCTGCAGCGGTATTTCGCGGACCCTAAGGTAGCAAAGCTCCTGCGTTGGCACGTGGATAGGGAGGATAAGAAGCGGGAAGATGACGGAAATAATCCAGAGATAAATAAAAAAGACAAGATGCTGAGTCACCCTAAGGATGCGAGCTAGTGGCAAGCGTTGAACTTTGAATACCCAGAATTTGGGAAGGATCCAAGGAACATCGTGCTGGGCGCGAGCACTGATGGAGTCAATCCGTTTGGCAGTCAGAGAATTACACATAGCACCTGGCATGTGTTTGTGTGGATGTACAACCTTCCCCCTTGGTTGTGCATGAAGAGGAAGTACATTCACATGAGTATGCTAATTGAAGGGCCAAAACAACCAGGGAACGACATCAATCTGTATCTGGGGCTGCTGAAGGAGGAGCTAGACACGTTGTGGAAAACGCCAGCCAATACGTGGGACACCGCAGAGAAAGAATATTTCCCTATGAGAGCCGCACTACTCACGACGGTGCACGACTATCTCGGTTACGGATATCTCGCGGGGCAGGTAGTCCACGGATTTTCTGGATGCGTAAGGTGCATGGATGACACAATGTATCGCCAGCTAGATAGAGATCTCGGGTCTTCGAAAACCGTGTTCATGGGACATCGAAGGTGGCTTCGCGACGATGACCCGTGGAGGAAACGCAAGGATCTGTTCGATGGTGAAACCGAACCCCGAAAACGCCCGTGTATGAGGAGCGGCGAGGAAATAGACGAGTTGTTGAAAAATTGGAAAGACTGCCCACTGTCGGGAAAGAAGCAAAAGGCGCCAGAGCCGGGAAAGAAGCGAAAGGCGCCAGAACCGCTGCTGAAGGTATGGAAAACAAGGTCTGTTTTCTGGGACTTGCCGTACTGGAAGATCCACCGTGTGCCTCACAGCCTTGATGTCATGCATATCATGAAGAACGTGTGCGAGAGTCTGCTTGGTACCCTGCTCAACATGCCAGAGAGGACCAAAGATGGGCCGAAAGCAAGGGCAGACTTGAAATCAATGGGCATCAGGCAGGAGCTTCACGCTAATGATGATGATGATGAGGCGAAGCAGGACACAGAAAGTCGTCGCAAAGGCAAAAAGGCCAAGAAGACCGGAAATGACTACCCTCCCGCGTGCTTCACTCTAAGTCAGGAGGAGATCGAGCAGTTTTTCACCTACCTCCTAGGAGTAAAACCTCCTTACAGTTATGCGGGGAAGATAAGCAGATACCTAGACCCAGCGAAGCAGAAGTTTAGCAAGATGAAGTCTCACGACTGTCACGTGCTGATGACACAGATACTTCCAGTTGCAATCCGTGGGATCATGGATGCGCACGTCCGTGAAATGCTATTTGGCGTATGCAACTTTTTCGACGTCATCTCTCGGAAGTCGATTGGCGTGAGGCAACTCAGAAGGCTACAGGAAGAGATCGTGGTGATACTATGCGAGCTTGAGATGTACTTCCCGCCCGCATTCTTCGATGTTATGGTGCATCTGCTGGTCCATATCGTGGAGGATATCATCCAACTCGGGCCGACGTTCCTGCACAGCATGATGCCGTTCGAAAGGATGAATGGTGTCATCAAAGGATACGTTCGCAACATGTCATGTCCAGAGGGAAGTATAGCCAGGGGCTTTCTGACTGAAGAGTGCATCTCCTACTGCACGAATTATCTAGGCATCGAGAACCCTATTGGTCTGCCCGTCAACAGGCACCTCGGCAGGCTCGCTGGATGGGGTCACCGTGAGGGTCGCCGCGAAATGCATGTCGACTTCGAGGGTCGACTCGCCGACTTTGAAAGAGCAAACCTAGTCATGCTACAACACATAGACGTGGTCGATCCTTGGGTGGTAGAGCACAAAACCTTTATTGAGAAGATGTACAATGACCGAGGCCAACAGAGGACGGACGGAGATATAATCAAAGAGCACAACTCATGTTTCACGCGTTGGTTCAAGCAAAAGCTTCTGTCGTACCCTTTACATGAGGATTCTTCCGCAGAAGAACAACTCATATTCGCCTTGTCACAGGGCGCCGAGCACAACCTGATGACCTATGAGGCGTATGATATCAACAGCTACACATTCTACACCGAGAACAAGGACATGAAGAGCGATGGTTATCAGAACTCCGGGTTAACGATGGAATCCTACATCGGCAACGACAAGGACAGATACTACGGAAGGATCGAGGAGATCTGGGAGCTGAGCTACGCTAGAGAGAAGGTCCCGATGTTCCATGTCAGATGGACCAAGAGCGTCCTAAAAGAAGACCGGTATTTCACCACCATGGTTATACCCGAAGCCAAATCCAAGACCGCGGGCGCAAACGTCACCACGAAAAATGAGCCATGGGTACTGGCTTCCCAAGTGGACCAATGCTTCTTCATTACCGACCCGTCAAAGCCCAGTCATGTTGTCGTGAGGAGAGGTAAAAGGAAGATCATCGGAATGGATGGAGTAGCCAATGAGCAAGACTTTGACAAGTACGGCGACCCGAAGATTGAACATGACGACGACGATGAAGTAGCAGCACACACCACAAGAAGAAGCAGGACCATGTTGGCCATGTTGAAACACCCAATATTTACTTAGGGAAAAGAAAATGCAAATGGCCATGTTGAAACAGTTTTTCTAGGAAATTGTCATGAAACATCCCCCTCTTTAGTTACAAGCATTGCTGCTCTAATTGGTTGGGTGCGCATTAAAAATTCAGTCTAAAAGTCAGTTAAAGTTTTAGTTTTAGAGTAATTTTCAGTTTGTAAAACTGAGAAGTGTATTTTTCTATTTTGAAACTTAGTGTAACTATTTTCAGTCATGCAGGCTGTAACTTGAACTTGAAGAACTCCTTAGATAGTTTTTTAGTCTCCTTATACAAAACAAGCTGAAGTTTGAAACCTATTTCTCCTAAGCAGACACTGAAAAATTGCAGATAAGTAGACACTAAAAATTGCAGCCATGTCAAAGTGTCATTTCATTTGGGAGCAGTAACTATAAGAAAAGGAAGTGAGTTGAATTGCAAAAAAATGGAAGGTGAAATGAAAAGAACATTGCTCTATGTGAAAACTGTATGTGCAATCTACAAATGTGAAAAACTGTATTGTTCTGTCATAGGTGCTGTGCTGTCAAAAACTGTATGTGCAATCTCCAGAACAATTATGCTTATGTGAAAATTGTATGTGCAATCTCCAAATGTATCATCATAATGTAGGTGTTGTGTTGTGTGATTCTTCATGCTGAGAACTTCAGCTTTTTCAACTTGCTGGACTATATGTTCATTGGTACTACTTGTGATGCTGCTGCTGTACTACTTGGGAATTTTGTCAACTTGTGATGCTGCTGTTGTACCCCGAGAGGCCCTTGAGTTTGCCGGAATGTCGGTTAACTTCCGTTCCGGCAAATTCGGGTACTCCATATGTCCTATTTTCAGCAAAGGTCATGCTGAAATTTTCCGTGAATTTTAGCATGACTTTGCTAAAAATCGGACATATGGGGTACTTGCTACTAATGCATGGGCCGGGGTATCTTAGTACTTAATTAAGTAGGATCAACTGCCCCTTTATTCTAGCTGCATTAAACCATAGGTGGCAATAGAGCCAAGTGATTAGGCCCAACTTAGAATTCTCCTTAGCATCGATAAACCCTAGATGATAAACCCAACATATGTGGCAATAGAGCCAAGTGATTAGTGCCAAGTGATTAGGCCCAACCTAGGGTGCCTCGGCATCGATAAACCCTAAATGATGAAAACTTAACTTAGCATTTAGGGTGCCTCGGCATCGACAAACCCTAAATGATGAAACCTTGGCTTTTAGGGTGCCTCGGTGTCGATGAGAATCTAAATGATGTACGCTTAGGCTTTTAGGGTGCCTCGACATCGACAAGCCCTAAATGATAAAAGCTTAGCTTTTAGGATGCCCCGGTGTCGACAAACCCTAAATGATGAGACCATGATCTTGTTCCTTGACAATAACCAACTTTTTGACCAAACTTTTTTCCTATTTAGAGCGAAACATGGCCCACAACGATGAGGCCGGCGGTTCGGGCGGCAAGCAATTCTGGGAGCTGTCCCAGGAGATGGAGGAACAACCTCACCGCTATGAGGATGCCGCGGAAGACACCAATCCTAACTACACAACCCCTAGTGGCGTCAGGGATGACACCACTGATGGTACTGCCGAGGATGCCACCACTGATGATGGCGGCGCACACACAGATGGCAGCCAACCGAAGAAGCAAAGGAAGGACCGGCGCCCGAATGCGCTTAGCATCCTCAAGGAGGAATTTACTCAAGTGGACTCTGACGGGCATCCAACGGAGCCCAAACATATAGTCAAGGGGTACTCGCTTCAGCTCGGGTGCATTCTCCGGAGCACCGTCTCAATCAACACCGAGAACCTTAGGCATAAGGACCGAGGGAATTTGCGCAACCTCCTCTTCACGAAGCTGCACGAACGATACAAGTTCCCCACCGACTTTGAAAACACACGCCTCTCAGGGAATAAAGTGAATAGTGCCGCCCTCACGAGGATGAGCACGGCCCTGTCTACTTGGAGAAGCGCGGTGAAGAGAATGATTGATAAAGGTGATAGTTATGAGAAGATCAAGGCGAAATATTCTTCGATCAGCGAAGATGACTACAAGGAGTTCAAGATCAAGTGCGAGAGCAGCGCAACCTCCGAATCAAGTCAGTGGGGGAAAGAAATGTGGGAGTTGAACTTAGGGGAACACAAACTCGGTCCCAGCGGTTACAGAGTGGCGGAGCCTATATGGGACAAGGAGGACGCGGAGCGTGCCGAGCAAGGCCTACCGCCCCGCTTCGAGAAATACAGTGGTGACAAGTAGATCAGGAACTTTGTCAGGGCCCGGTACAAGGAGGACCCAATAACAAAGGAGCTTACCACGGATCCGAAGACCAGGGCGCTTGAGCTTGTTCTGGTAAGGAATACACCCCCGCGTAATTAGCTCCATATGGTTGCACTCTAGTTAATCCCCAATATTTCTAAATGGTTCACGTTCCTTCCGCAGGAAACTGAAAGCAGTAGCGCGGGGTCGTCTCAGAGATGCCCTTTCGACACCCCTTTAAATAGGGCGTTGAACATAATGAAAAACATGGATAAGCTCACTAAGCCGACGTCAGCTGGTCGTGTGGCCGGCAAAGGCTTGTCCACAAAATGGGGGTCATACTATACCGCTGGTGTGCGGAAGGAGAAAAAGACCAGCTCGGAAAGCCAGACGCGCGAGGTTGAAGCACTCAAGGCACAAGTGGCGCGGATTTCGGAGCTTGTCCAAGAGCAAGTGGAACAACAACTGGGAATGAAGGTCAACGCCATGGTGCGTATGTTGATTCATGGGCTGACGACATGGATTGCGGGCGGCCAACAGGGGCCTCCCCCGGTTCCCAGCTTCACGGCCAGCAACTCGCACAGCGCGCAGGCGGCGCCATTGGTGTCTCCGGCGGAGGCGGTATTCGTGTCTCCGGAGCCGGCACGGGCATTGGAGCTTAATGCACCTGGGTGTACGACGGCCGGCACCTCGCCAGCAAGCGCCCCCTCCGTCAGTTGCACGCCCGCCGTTGGCGGTGCCTCGACATTAGCCGAGCGCGACGGCATCACGGTAACTAAGCCTCTCGGTCGATGACTTCATCTCCTTGCCTTTGACTGGGCATCCCTGACGCCCTACATGTTTTCGCAGGGCGCCGCCGACGTTCCTTGCACTCTTCTGCACTTCGTGGGCGGCAAGTTGGTCGATGTCGCCAAGGGCAGAATCGTTCAACCGGGCAACCGCATGTTCCACGGTAATCCGATGGCACCCACAGTGTATCGGGTTGAAGTGGTTCGGGTGCTGCCAGGCTGCAACGAGCTGTTACCTCCGATTCGACCCGCTGGGGCCGACGAAGAAGATGAGATGACCCTCAGCGCCTGCGTAAACTCGCCCCTGCTTTGGCCGAAGAGCCAGATTCGTTTGGGGGCGGGGGACACCACCCCACAGACAAGACTGCCAGTCGTGCCGGCGCCAAGCCATGGCAAGAACGCCGCAATGCTACCGGACCTGCCGGACATCCCTATGGCACAGGATACGGACATCCCTATGGCACAGGATCCGGACGACGACGACAACGACGACGGTACATTTACCAAAGTCGATAAGTACTTTGCCGAACATGGGTACGCTGACGAGTTCTGCGGGCCTCTTTCTCAAGAACCCAACCAAGACGACCGCAATCTAGCTGATACGGCGGAGAAATCCAATTGCAACAGGCGTCGTCTGGCGTTCAGTTCTCAGGAGACGCCTCCAGCTCCCGCCTTCACCGAGCCTCAGATAGCTGAGGTGCGAAATATTATCAGCCCCAACACGCTCAAGAAGGCGGTCTCTGAGCAGAACTCGGTCCCATTACAGGAGATCAAGAAGAAGGGATGGAAACGAAAGACTAACAAGGGCGCCGGTGCGAGCCAGCCGGCACCGAGTTCGATCCGTGCTCAGGATGGGCCACCTTCACCTAAGGATATCTCGAGGAGGGTGCATGTGGCGGGTAGGGCGATGCTACCACCAAATATGCTCAATGCTACAACCGGCGCTATGCGGAGTCTACACGACAATGTTCTTTCTTTGGAGAAGCAGCATCTCAGAGAGAATGATGTGGCATACCCGGTTTTCTTGGCCAAGGTGCCAGAGGGAAAGGGCTTTGTGGATGGCAACATCGGGGGTACGATCGTCCTGCGGTTTGATGACATCTTTGCTATGTTTAACCTTCATCCGCTGCACTACACCTTCATTCGGCTATTTTCGCTGAGTATGGAGATGCGGATCATTAGAGACAATACCCCGGACATCATGATAGTCGACCCCTTCTACATGCGTGCCAAGCACTTGAGCAGCGCTGGGGACCGCCAAGTTGCGAGTTCACACCTCGAAGGCGTCATTCTGGCAAACCCAGATAAGGATAACTTCCTTGTGGCTTACTTTCCCGAGTAAGTCATCCCTTAACCGCCCCGTAACATATGATTTCTTAGATTTCGATCGTTCTTTTTTTTCTAACATTCCATGTTCTGTGCAGTGACACACATTGCACACTCATCCTCCTAAGCCCGAAATATTCCATGGCCACGTATTTCGACCCGAACCATAACTCCAAGATAGACTACACAAATGTCAAGAAAGTTCTTGGTGATGTTCTCCCCGGCTACGCCAAATCTGGAGGCACCTTCACCAGGGCAATTCGTAAGTACCGCAAGCACACCTTCTCACACAATACGAAGTTCAGCTGCGTCAAGCAGCTGCCTGGCGGCCAGAAGGATGCCTACTACGCCCTCCATCACATGCGGGCGATCGTAAGGGACCATCATCACCTTCTGCTACCAGATAGTCTCAAAGATTGGGCCTCGAGGTTGTCGGCAACCCAGGACGCGGACCTCAGACAAGAATTCTTTTGCATCCAGTCGGAGTTTGCGGACATCATCCATCAAGATGTCCTTCATACCTCGGGGCAGTTCTTCCGCAGATATCAACCGTCCAACAGTGAGATAGATGGAATGCTACAAATGCAGGGTGACAACGACCGCGATTTCATGACCATCACGACAGACGACGGCTTCATCCACGCTCCTGTCCGATGAGTCGAGTCGAAAGTAGTGATGTGTAGTTATGAAACATTGATTGGCTCATGTTGTAATTAAACTTTAATGAATTCGTGTGTCTCTTTGGTTTGGACAGTCGTTCAACTTAGATGTAATCGATGCTATTTATTAGTAGGACCATGAATCGTGCTATTAATGTCTTTCTTTTCTCTTTCGATCCTTTTGTTGCATACTTACATATTGCTTATGTATTGTATGTTGTTTGGCTTGTGCATAGAGATGTCGTCGTATGTCGTGTACGAGGGTAAGGTTCCCGGAGTCTACGACGACTGGGAGGAGTGTCGGAGACAGGTTCACCATTTCAGCGGTAACAGTTACAAAGGGTACACCACTAGGGCGGAGGCTGAATCTAGATACGCCCGCTATCTAGCGGGAGAGAGGAGGGAGCGTTGGAGGAACCGGATGAAGACCAGTTTGATTGCAATGATGCTTATCGTGATGACCGCAGCTCTCTTCTATGTGATGGTAGTTTAGATGATCAATATCGACTTGTAATGTGAAGACAAACTCGATACTCGCGGTCTTGAGACTTGTAATGTTTTATCTTTGTTCGGTCTTTTGAATTCAGAACTAATATGATGAATTGTATTCGGAGACTAATCTTCTATTGTATTCGATGAATCTTCTATTGCTGTGTGCTGCTGTCTATATTTTGTCCAATAATATATTTTGTAACCTGTGCAAAAATCAGAAATGAAAAAAAAACAAATATTCATACTAATGGCGCATCACATCCAGGTGCGCCATTAGTATGCCAAAGGATACTAATGGCGCATCACCACAGAGTGAGCCATTAGTATGACAAAGCACATGGTTACGTATGGCCCCCCGGGAGGCATACTAATGGCGCATGTTCTTACATACTAATGGCGCATCGGTGGTGCGCCATTAGTAAAAAATACTAGTGGCGTGCTACTAATGGCGCACCGGTAGTGTGCCATTAGTAAGCAAAACCGGTGCGCCATTAGTAGGCCTTTTCCTAGTAGTGTGAGGTCTTAGAATGTACTCTCTTTCTCTCTCTTTTTTGGACTCACGCTGGGCATACCCTGCTGAGTATTGATCTGAACCAGTGGGGGCACGCTAAGTGCACACACTAGGTGTAGTCCCTAAGACTATTGTTGAATATTTGATTCAGCAGTAGTCTTAGAGTAACTTTTCACTGTCACTTGCTCTTATTCCTGTCGACTGGCATATCTCTCTTGCTGACCACAGAGGTCTTGTGATCTTGGAGCTCGACTTTCTGAGTTGAAGAAGAAGCACATCAGCGTTGAACTTGACCTTGAACTCGCAAAGAAGAACCTCAAGACCGCCCACCAAGAGACGGCCATCATGGGAGGTAATCATTCAACTGTCTTGACTGTCTTGTAGCTCGCACTTCCCACTGCTTTTTCTTTCAGTCTCTTTGAACCGAGTGACTTCACACAAGCAGATGTGCATAGTGAAAATCGCCAACTTCAGTCTCGTCTGAAGAGTGTTGTTTATTTAGAGAGGATGAAGGAGGCTTCGGAGAAGAAGGATCTGGATCTGGCAGCTACTCAGAAGGAAGCACGTGAGAAGACGAAGCTTGTGGACCAGAATCTGGCTTCAGTCGGCAAATTGGAGGAGGAGAACGCGAAGTTGAAGACTGCCATCTCGGACGCTAATCGAGAAGTCGAGCAGCTGAGGAAGGACAAGGAGAATCTGACCATTGAAGTCGGTGGCCTCAGAACCAAGACTGACAAGCTAGAGTCCTATCTGGAGCAACTCGCCACGAAACTTGTTCTGAAGCTTGAAGGTCTGATCATTCGACTGAAGTTAATTTGCCGCCGACTGAAGTTTGTTGTCATATTGTCAACTCATCATTTTTTCGCGATGGGACAGAACTTTGTCAGGACTTTGAAGCTGAAACCGGGCGGGTGGAGACAGGTCTCGACCCCATCAATTGTCCTATGAAAGATGACGTTGCGATGAACCTGCTGCGGTTGGAGCCACGCTTGGATGGTGCAGTCGCTTATCTGGCTCGACTGAAGGTGGAGATGACCCGAGTGGACGCTGAGCTCTGGCCTCGGGTGAAACTTTCTCAAGACCTCGAGTGGCTGATGACTCGACTTAATCAGATTCCCGGCTGAGTGCAAGAGTGGAAGAAGTCCTCTGCTCATTGTGGTGCTGATGTCACCTTGTCATTGGTTCGAGTGCGCTGCAAGGAGGCTAAGGAAGACAAGCTGGCTGCCCTCAAGGTAGCGAATACTAAGAAGCATTCCTTCGAGTCCTTCATGGACACCTTCCTTGAGGCAGCCACTTGTATTGCCGACAGCATCGACCTCGACAGCTTCTGCGACCCTGCCAGTCCTTCTCCCGCCGAGTGACTGAAAAACATTATGCATTACCTTTATTTGCCTCGGAATGCCGAGTGATTTTGTAATCGTTAAAACTCCTTCGGGCCTGATGTTCGAGTACTTTAATCGGCGGTTAGGAATCTTTGGATTTATCTTCGAACATGTTGCGCTTATCTTCGATTGAAATTTGTTCTTCTCTTGGATTGGTTTCTGTTCATTCGATGCAGCTTCTGAAGAAGAATCAACAGTCGACCAGTTGGACGAGCCTTGAGTAGCATTGATCAGCTCATCAGCAAGGCACTCAGCAATGGTCTTGACGTTCCTTCCATTGGCAAGGCATCAGCCGTTGGATGGATCTTTGACAGTGCGCACAATCTCGTCCTTCTTCTTGACGGTGTAGCCCCCGGGGGGAGCCAGTCTACTGGTTGGACGAGCCTTGAGTAGCATTGATCAGCTCATCAGCGAGGCATTCAGCAATGGTCTTGACATTCATGAAAGTGGCTCGCCTTGGCAACACACTCAATCTCGTCCTTCTTCTTGATGGTGCAACTCTGGAGTGAGGGTCGTGGTCGACCTGCACTTTGTTAAAACTTAGGTGAGTACTAGACTGCAGGTAAGTCCCCGAGTGAGAGGATTGCTCACCACTCGGTAGGAATTTTCAAACTTAGGCGAGTACTGGACTGCAACTAAGCCCCCGAGTGAGAGGATTGCTCACCACTCGGTAGGATTTTTCAAACTTAGGTGAGTACTGGACTGCAGCTAAGCCCCCGAGTGAGAGGCAGACTCATCACTCGGTAGGATTTTTTATTACTTAGGCGAGTACTGGACTGCAGCTAAGCCCCCGAGTGAGAGGCAGATTCATCACTCGGTAGGATTTTTTGTTACTTAGGCGAGTACTGGACTGCAGCTAAGCCCCCGAGTGAGAGGTAGATTCATCACTCGGTAGGATTTTTTGTCAGACTTAGGCGAAACGGATTCACAGCTAAGGCACCCACTGGGGGATTTTTAAAACATGCACAAAATGAACAACAATCATTCGGAACACTATAAAGTCATGTCTCTTGATAATCAAACTAAAAGGTACTTCTTATTACATCTCCTCAGTCTAGATACTTAAGAGTAAAAAGGGCGGAGCAGTTCCGCGTTCCAAGCGTGTTGCTCATCTTTATTGTGCTCGACATTGAAGAGACGATATGCACCGTTGTGGAGCACTTTGGTGACGACGAAAGGGCCTTCCCAAGCAGGAGCGAGCTTGTGTGGTTTCTGCTGGTCCACTCGAAGAACCAGGTCTCCTTCTTGAAATACCCGACCCCTTACGTTTCTGGCATGGAATCGACGCAAGTCTTGCTGATAGATGGTCGACCTGATCAAGGCCATCTCTCTTTCTTCTTCCAGGAGATCGACTGCGTCTTGCCGAGCTTGCTCTGCTTCCTCTTGTGAGAAGAGTTCGACTCGGGGCGCGTTGTGTAGCAAATCACTCGGGAGTACGGCTTCGGCTCCGTAGACTAAGAAGAAAGGAGTCCGCCCAGTCGACCGATTAGGAGTCTTCCTCAACCCCCGAAGTACTGATGGGAGCTCATCAACCCAAGCTCCTGCCGCATGCTTGAGGTCACGCATCAACCAGGGTTTCAGTCCTTTGAGAATCAGTCCATTTGCTCACTCAGCTTGCCCATTCAACTGAGGGTGAGCGACCGAAGCGTAGTCGACCCTCATGCCTTGGGAAGCACAAAATGCCCAGAATTCATCAGAATCGAAGTTCGAACCATTGTCCGTGATGATGTTGTGCGGAACACCATATCTGAGTATCAGTTCCCTGATGAAGCTCACAGTTGTACTTGCTTCAAGGTTTTTAATGGGCTTGGCTTCGATCCATTTGGTGAACTTGTCGACCACCACCAACACATGAGTAAATCCACTCCTGCCAATCCTCAAAGGTCCAACCATGTCCAGTCTCCATACAGCAAAAGTCCAGACGAGTGGAATGGTTTTCAAAGCTGATGCGGGTTTATGGGACATGTTGGATTAAAATTGACAACCTTCACACTTTTCCACTATCTCTTTTGCCATCTCATTGGCCCGTGGCCAGTAAAGCCCAGCTCGGTATGCTTTGGCCATGATGGTCCGAGAGGACGCATGGTGACCACAGGTCCCCGAGTGAATATCATTGAGGATCATTTGGCCTTCTTCTCGCGTGACGCATTTCTGGCAGACCCTAGTTATACATTCTCTGAACAACTGGCCTCTTATCACGGTAAAGGCTTTAGATCGTCGGACGATCTGTCGAGCCTCTTCTTCATCCTCCGGAAGTTCTTTCCTAAGAATGTATGCAATGTACTGCACTGTTCAGTCAGGAGTGATGACCAAAGCCTCCATGACTAAGTCGACCACGAATGGGATTTCGACTTCAGTCAGATCTGTGGCACTCTTGGGCAGTGGTGACTCTTCAGTGAAAGGATCTTCCTGAACTGAAGGTGAATGAATATGTTCCAAAAACACATTGCGGGGAATGGCCTCTCTCTTTGGACCTATCTTTGCTAACTCATCTGCAGCTTGATTTTTCAGTCGGGGTATATGGTGAAGCTCCAATCCTTCAAACCTCTTTTCCAGCTTTCTTACTGCATTGCAATAACCAGTCATGGCCGGGCTCCTCACATCTCATTCCTTCATCACTTGATTAACCACCAAATCCGAGTCACCGTAGATCATAAGGCGACGGATGCCGAGTGAAATGGCCATACGCAACCCGTATAAAAGTGCTTCATATTCGGCTTCGTTATTGGAGGAATCAAAATGAATCTGGAGAACATAGTTAAGTTTGTCTCCACGGGGGGATACCAATACTACCCTGCGCCTGAACCATTCAACATCTTGGAGCCATCGAAGAACATAGTCCAATGCTCCGAGTGGACTTGAGTCGGCAATTGCTGCTCAATCCACTCGGCAAGAAAATCCGCGATTGCTTGGGACTTGATAGCTTTCTTCGCCTCAAACTTGATATCCAATGGAAGGAGTTCAATCGTCCATTTTGCCACTCGACCAGTTGCATCTCTGTTATTCAGAATCTCAGATAGTGGTGCGTCGCTGACGACTGTAATGGGGTGATCAGAGAAATAATGTGCAACTTTCTTCATGGTCATGTATATTTCATAGACAAGCTTCTGATAATGTGGATATCGTTGCTTCGCACATTCAATATGTGTTAAAAATAAGGGAATTTATGAAAATATTCAATATGTGTTAAAAATATTTTTAAAATATTCAATGTGCATCTGACAAAACGTTCAACATGTATTCTGAAAAGATTCAGCATGTATTTGGAAAAACTTTAACGTGTATCAAGAAAATAGTCAACCTATATATAAACATTGTTCGATGTGCATTTGACAAATGTTCAACATGTATTCAAATAAAAATGTTCAGCATGTATTTCAACAAAATCAAATGCATCTAAAAATGTTCAATGCATATACGAAAAATATTAAACCTGTATTAAGAAAAGTCAAAAATTGTATTTGAAAAATGTAGAAAAATAATAAAAAGAAGAGCATAATAAAAAATAAAACACGAAAAAACAGATATAGAAAACATGCTAGAACGGAAAGAGAAACCCGCACAGAAACTTCTAATACCGGTCTTAACCAGTCCATAGAAATGGAATTGTGATTTCACCTTCGTGGGTGGCTGAATGTTTGGCATGGATGTTCATGTGGTTTTGAACGACCTCTACAGCGTGGGCTGGGTCAGTTGTCATCTATGGGGAAGTCGGAGTAGCTAATTAGTTGGGCAACCCTTTTTTGCTTGATTCATATATGAGGTAAATCTTTTACTTCTGTTTTTAAAAATATGCTGAGTAAAAAAATGAAGTGAGTAGGTATTTCTAGCAAAAGTCTCTTGCTTTGTCGCATTCGGTAGGATTGGTTACCACGATAATTTGCGGTAGATCTTGGCTACGGATAGAGATTCCAGTTAATGGAAATATTCCTTGAAGTCTTGAAGGAATAATACAAAATTCCTACGTACATACATGTACCACAACTCTACAAATCAAACAATTTACGAATGGAAAAATTGTAGGTGTAATTATCACTGAATAGTTTTGAGTGCCGACAGAAATCAATAATAAACATCTCAATAGTGTGTTCTGTCCTTTTAGGCAGGCTTAAATGCATGATTGACTAGTTTCGGTCGCTTGTTTGTCTCAAGAGTTTACATGATCTTAAGTTTAGAACAAAGACATGGTCAGCCAGTGCCTGTTCCAAATAGTACATTTCGGCAAAGACATGGTCGTACATCATTATATGCTGTGGTCGAACTTGTGGAGCGAATCAACGGATCGGAGCCGTAGAGCATCCGTAATGTACTACTGTACGTCCCTAAAGTGGTCCGTGGAGAATCTTTTGGTGTCAAGACTCGTTAGTACAACGTGGAAAGAGAGAGTGTAATACGATTGTTTGTGCTTGACAGGCCCTTGTACCGTGACCTTCTCGTCCTCGATGCATGCATCTCCATTGGCGCTGTAGCTGTTAAAGACACTACGTACAGGAATACATGAACCAAGCCCAAAACTCCAGCCATCATGGGCGACTGGCCCTCTGTCGCCGATTGAGCGGTCTGCCTCGCCCGCCACTGCCTGCCGGTGGCTGTTTGGATGCCGCCGAAGCAAGCACTGCCACATTGGTGCGCCAAGAAATTGGCGACCCATCCGGCCGCCCGCGTCTCGGCAAATCGTTGACGTGAAAATGAACGGGAATGGTGAGCCTGTTTGGACACGTCAAACAGTTTGCTCCAATTCAGGTACATGCTCAAGCACTTCGTCAATGTGAATATTTTGGGTGTACTTGGATTTGTGACCAAAGTGAGACCTGTTAATATTTTAGTCATGGTCAAAACATTGGCCTCTTGTTTAGAGTATGACCAATTTTTTGACATGCCAATGCTCCCCACAACTCTAGTTTATTTTTCTAACTATCTACTCCCTCGGTCATATAATATAAGACGTTGTTACATCCAATATGCCCATGAAGCATAAAGACTGCCCCACTAACCTTAACTCTTAGAGGTTGCAAAAAGGTAATGCGTAACTACAAAAGGACGAACTTTTTTTTGCAAATTATCTACAGCCTACGGTGCTACTCATTGGATCAGTATGCGGTAGTCACTTCATCGTGAGGATGCGCAGAAATCTGGCTTGTGGGTGCAATCACTAGACATAATGATCACTGAATAGTTTTGAGGACTCACAAAAATCAATAATGAGCATTTCAATCACGTGTCTTGTCTCATTTTAATATATATTGTCCTAATTCTTGCTAACCCAAGGGACTCCTAAATGTAATTGACTAGTCTGGTCGCTTGGTTCTCTCAAGGATCTTAAGTTTAGAAGGACATGGTCAGCCAATGACTGTTTCAAATAGTACTCCCTGGTCCATAATAAGTGTCGTGGTTTTAGTTTCATGACACTTATCACAAATCGGAGAAGTATATTTTTTCAATGGACATGCTATCTAGCGAATGTCAGCCGAGGGAGGTCCCGGCTAATGACGTTTCTCTACCGTTGCACGAATTTTGGCGTAAGACTGTTGCCACTTAGATTTTCTGGAGTCGTTCCATGTAACCCAAAAATGCTAGACTTACGTAAAACTGTTTTCTACTTACTGAGCTTATGTGCTAACTTGTCCTATTCTTACTCGTCTAATTAACACCCCCACCCCCATTTTAATGGTGTGCCCCGGCGGCAATTACGTAAAAGTTTTCATGGCTTCCCGTAGGTGTAGCATTGCTCTTGTAACCCTCTCCTTTCGGAAAGCTACCTTATTAAGGTCTCAAAAAACAAACTAACAACGGTACCATGTGTTATTTTTACAAATCCCAAGTTGCCATGGCTTAGAGAACAACTTTTTAAAAAACTTGCCATGTTTTTGTAGGTACCATGACTTTTTTTATAATTAATAACATGGCATTTTTATTATTTAGATGATGGCAATTTTGATATCAAGAGGATAGAAGTTTTACCATTGAGATGATGACAAATTTATTTTTAATGATATGGCAATTTTGTTATTAAGAGGATGTCATTTTTATTATTTTTGGATTGGCATTTTTTTAATTGGACCTGGTAGTTTTAGTGTATGTAGCGTGGTAGTATTACTTATGTAGAATGACACTTATTCCAGATTTCCAGTACAACATTAGCGTCGCCACCTCGTTGATGTCGCTCGAAAAATAAAACGAAAGAAGAGGAAAAAATAAAACCAAAGAGTAAGTCCTCACTAGTCACTCCTCTTGCTGCTAACGAGACCATTGGGCGGGGAAGAGAAGTGAGCCAATCCGGCGGCAGCGGAGAAACACTTGGAGACTGCTAGGGTTGAGAGAGCCTGCATTCTGAACTTCGAATAGTACATTTTGGCAAAGTTGATATTTGGCCTTCTTTGGTTTGAAGGAATTTTGTAGGAATTCTACATGATAGGATTTATATAGGAAAAAATTCCTTTAGAGCACTTTGATTTGTAGGAATAGAATCCTTAGCCTCGACTTAGTGGAAAAGGGACTATGATCTAAACCAAATAACATCTCCTTTTTTATTCCCATTCATAGGATCCGAGATACTCCCTCTGGTCCTTTTTACTCCCCATATAATATTTGTCTGGTGTCAAACTTTATAAGTTTGACCAACTTTATAGGAGAAATATCAACTTCACAATTAATAATTAAATGCATCATGAATTTAATTTGCATATTGCATAACTTTAGGATTGTAAATGTTGATATTTTTCATACAAATATGGTCAAAATTTATGACTAAAAGTGACCGAAGGGAGTACATGTCATCTCATTTTGTATGACTTTCTTACCTCCATGATTTCCCTGACTGGTCGTACATCATTATACATTGTGGTCTAAGAGCATCTACAGCCGGTCATCTCAAACTCGCATCAAACGCAGGGCGGACGGCCCGGTCAGTGACCGATAAAAACCTGACCCAGACGGGCGCCTCAAATGGGTCTAAAATGCCCGGGCTAAGCGGCACCCCACATATTTAGCCCAAATATGAGGCGCATATGGGGAGGCCCGGGCGCGTCTGAGTGTGTCCGCCACATCGGACCCGACAGGCCTCCCCCACCATAAATCGCACCAAATCCTTCCCCCTCATCCCGCCTCCCTCCAACCTTTCGTGCGTGTGAGCCCTCGTTGTCTGTTACCCTTGCTCCCCATCCTCACTGCCCTAGATGTCGTCCAACTTGTCCCCGACCATCGCGACAGAGGCTGTGTCCGCCTCGTCCATCGGCGTCCCGTTCTCGGCTTCGTCCTTCGAGCAGGAGAACATTGCTCGGAGGGACCGGCGACGGAGGCAGTGAGAGAGGGAAGCATTGGTGCGGGGGGAACGAATATGGACATGGACGAGTAGATGTCCCTGCTCCCTCTCCCCCCCCCCCCCCGTCTTGTGACCCCGTGCACCATCTATCTAGCCACCGACAAGGATCGTGCCGTCGGACCAGGCTCTAGGACAGAGGAATCCGATGTCCAATTAGGGAATTCGAGAGAGCTTTCCGCCCACGCAGATGCCGGCGGTGGACGTTTGTCATTCGCCAAAGCTGGTTCGGATGCGGACAAGCACGGGCAACGACGACGCCCAGGCTCCACGACCTGTTCGACGGAGTGGATAACAAGACTCGATATGTTCCTGTTGCTCATGTCTGATCAACTTTGCGTATGTTGTTCAATGTTTTGCATATACCGCTAGTTCATTTCGGACTTGACGAATGCTCGGAAACCATGATCATTTAGGAGTTGATCATGTCGCACATGATCAATAACAATCAAGATCCGACCCAAAATGTACTACGAATTGGGGGATCCAACTGGCCCTTCATTTGAAGTTGAGATAACATCAAATCCCAATCCAAGCAAGAAGAAGAAGGCAAAGACGGCAAAGGGAAGAGGTCTGACATTCTCAACTTTTGAGTATATTTTGTTGGTCAAATCTTGGTTGGCCACAACAATGGATCCAATATACGACACGGAGCAAAAGGGGTACAAGTATTGAGAGAAGATTTAGAAGGAGTATCATGAACAAAAGCAATATGTGGAGTCGCATCCTATCGTCACCCACCGCAATGTGGCATCTCGTCAGCATTGATGGGGGTTATTCAAGGGGAAGTGAACAAGTATGTCACCTACTACTCACAAGTGACTGGTCGTCCTCAAAGTGGGATGAGAGTGGCAACTCACGTAAGCTAAATTACTTCATGTTGTCATCATTTGCGTATGCTTGTTTTTGTTGCATTCTTATGCTCATAAATATTTTGTTTGCTAGACGGCGGAGGCGGTCACTATGTATCAAGAAATGCAGAAGAAGCATTTTAGCCATTGTTGGGTGATATTGAATGACAAACCAAAGTGGACACCAATCTATTGGGTTGGGCGAATAAGGTAGTGGAGAATGTAAGAGCCAACGTGTCAAAGAATAACGGAGAAGTCATAGGAAACAACTGGGAGAAGGCAAGGGCCTCCCGCGACACCGTGGCTACAACAATGTCCTCCACATGGATGGTCATTTTTTCGATGAGGGGGGACAAGGAAGAGGAGAGGTACAAGCTTATGTTGGATGCACAAGAAGAGATGATGGATTGGGACCGAAAGAGGGCGGAAAAGAAGCTGGAAATTGAGAGGGAGAAGATTGAGTCACGGAAGAAAGAGACAGCGATCACATGAGAGCTTGAGAAGGCCAAAACATTTGGAGAGATTGAGCTTGAGAAGGAGATGTTGCAAATCGCACGGGACACGGAGGATGCAAATATAATGTTGGTGGACAAAAGCATCTTGCAAAGAAGTGGCTTGTGGAGAAGAAGAAGGAGATCAAAAACCGTAGGGAGTATGAGACGGCGAGGACGGCTACGGCAGTAGTGGAGCATGCGGTACTGATGCAGGCGGAGCAAAACATAAGGATGGCCTCGGAGCATGCGACGTGGATGGCGCCCGACCATTAATCTGGCCAGCCATCGAGTGATTTGTCATGCCCATACATTGATTTTATTTTGGCATGCCTGAATTATTGAACTATAATTATTTTAATTTGTCGTATTTGTATTTGTTTCAAACTGTTGAATTGGGTCGATTTTTATCATATGATCGACGTGCATGAATTATATGAATTTGAGAATCCACATTTGAGATAAGTGAATGTACGGCGGTGCAGATAAGAGGTCGTCCGCCTTTTCTGCACCCGCGGGCGTACAGGGGGCGAATTTGTCAAGTCGGATAGTAGATGCTCTAACTTGTGGAGCAAATCAACGGCTTGGAGCATCCGAGCATCCAGCCGCACCTGGATGTTCTGGAACGACCACTGGATCAATGGCAGATCCGTCGCCGAGATTGCGCCACTCGTCCTCGCGCGCGTGACCCGGAGGCGGCGCAAGGCCCGCACCGTCCACGATGGACTTCTTCAACGCTCCTGGGTCCGCGACATCCAGGACGCTTTGGGACCCGCGCTCTGGTCCAATACGTCGACCTATGGCGTTGCGTGCGTCACGTCGCCCTCTCGGATTCGCCTGACTCTCTGTGATGGCGCTGGACCACCTCCTCCATCTACTCGGCTAGCTCCTGCTACCAGGCGCTCTTCCATGGTGCCTGCAAGGACCCACATTGGCAGCTAACTTGGAAACCGTGGGCTCCTCTCCGCGTGAAATTCTTCATCTGGTTGGCTCTACAAGACCGTTGCTAGACAGTCGAGCGTCTCGCTAGACATGGCCTACCACACGAGAACCTCTACGCCTTCTGTGACCAAGAGAAGGAGACCATGCAACACCTCCTGGCAGGCTGCTCTTTCTCGCGACAAATCTAGCACGAGATGCTAAGCTGGGTTCGCTCCACGGCCGACATCCCGGACTGCGACACTGACTTCTACACTTGGTGGGAGACGTCCTGCAACCGCTCACCTTCCCCGGCTCGCAAGGGCATGGCTTCCCTGATCATCCTTACCATGTGGTGGATCTGGAAACATCGAAACGCTTGCATATTTGACGGCGAGCAGCCCTCCACCTCCCGGCTCTCCGACATCATCAGGGATGAGGCGCGCATATGGGCCAAGGCTGGCGCCACTGGACTGCACAACATAATCCCCGAGAGATAGCTTTGTAGGCTAGTGGGGCTGAGCACCCCCAGGTCTGTTCTGCTCCTAGTTCACTTCCATGCCCCCCGTGTGTACATGGCTTAGTGAGCTTCTGTAACCCCTTGCTGTATGACTCTTCTTCTATCAATGCAAAGATACACATCCTTTGCGTATTCGCGAAAAAATCCATAATGTACGTCCCTAAACCTAAAGAGGTCCTTAGAGAATCTTTTGGTGTCAAGACTCGTTAGTACAGGTTACAAAGAGACGTTCTAAGGGCATGTACAATGCATAGCCTCAAGATGATGTCTCGCATGCCACGTAGGATCGGGTATGACGTAAAGTAGGTTCGGATAGGAAAGCGGGATCCTCTTCAGAAGACGGGTGCTTGAAGAGAAAAAGTGTGGTCCGGTGACAAAAGCTGAAAAAGTTAGAGTGAAAAGTAGAGATGCATGTGTACTAAAGTCTTTATTTTCTATTTCTTAATGAGGCCCACTAATGGTAGCTTGCATTGGGGAGAAAAAATATACGTAGGTGCCTCAAATTACTTTTTATCATGAGGCATATGTATCCATATGTCAACATTGTACGTTCCCTAATACGTTTGTGCTTGACAGGCTCGTGCGCCGTGACCTCCTCGCCCTCGATGCATGCATCTCTCCAATTGCACTGTACCTTGTTAAAGACGGTACGTACAGTACAGAAATACATGAACCCAGCCCAAAGTTTCAGCCATCACGGTTCGAAAGCCAGCGACCTATAGCCCCACACCGCACCTTATCCTGCCCACGAGACGAGCCCTCCCTCAGCTGGTCTGATCCGGTGGTCCTCACGATCGATCAGCTGTAGCCGGAACAAGTTGGAACCGTGAAGCCACCCAACACCGGGCCTCCCAGCGCCCCGCTGACCCGCACGACCCGCCCAGCCGAGGACAAAACCCCGCGACGATACAATACGATGGCCCGGGCCGGATCGGCCAATCAGGTCAGGTGGCCGCCGGCTGGACCAGCTCCTTGCGACCTTGCTGGTGCCGTCCAGCCACACCCCACACGTGACCCATGCTAGCTGCCGTCCCCGGTCGGCATTTCCCGCGCGCGTCCCCGTCGGCCGCCGTCGCGCTCGCTCGTAGACGTCGCCGTTGGCCAAAGCCGACACAGGCGGCCGCAGCTGTTGCCAATAGACCCCTCACCCTCCTGGCCTCCTCCCATCCCCTGACCTCGCTCTGGTCGACGCACTGCACCACGCCAGCGGACGTGAAGCCGTGCCCGAGCCATCCTCCTTCTCCTCCTCCTGTCACGCACTGCACCGCACGTCTCCGCGCAACAGTGAGCGAGAAATGGAAACCAAACGAGCGGAGGGAACACGCGGGGCCGAGAGAAATGAAGCGTGCGTGCAAGCGTTGATGGCGGCCCGCGGCTCGATGCCTGACGATTCCCTGAGCGTCGCACAGGCTGGCCTTTAATCAATGGCGACAGGCGCCCCGTCTGCGTCCCTCGGGCGAGCAGGGGCGTCGTCGTTGATGTCAGCTGCAAATGCAGGGCAGCGCGCCTGCCGCCGGTGACGTGACGACACGTCGTCCTCCGGCCACGCCCGTGCATGCGCGCCAGCTGGGCTACGCCTGCGACGATGCTATTTTTGTTTAAGTGCTCTGCTCGCTTTGTCGATAATCTTTGTCAGTGTGGCTAAGCCAGTTGGGTGGGTCACTCATGGAGCATGAAGTAGTAGGAGTACTGGCTAGCACTTGTGGGGGCTCGGCCTACTGCCATTTTTCCGAATGCTAGCGGCCTACCTACTGACAATCATTAGCTGTACTGTGTTGGAGACTTGGAGTACTGTTAGCAAGCAGATTGAATTTGAATATATGTACTGTATAGTTTAGCGGCCAAAAAGCCAGCAGGATATTCTAAAGAAAAGCTAGAACAAGGATAAGGATAAAGCTCCTGGTTATCAGAAGTGTGACTCCGTTGGTGTGGCCAAGAAGCTTGTAAAGGATAAATAAAGCTCGTGGTTATCACAAGTATCATATCAGTTCAACCATCCACCACTAAATTACAAGTACTCCGACTAGGCAAGGGTACCACCACCAATGTTTGTTTGGACTCCGGCCAGGCAGGTCACACCCAATCAGCAAAAAAGATCTACTCTACCTTAAATTTCGACAGTCGGACCATTAAACAATGGCAATGATTGAGATCCGGGAAAACAAACTGGCAATGATAACTGTTCACCACTGTATCCCACAGGAAACGGCGCCATCCATGTTTACTCCCATCTGATTCTCATGGGATGGGAGCATGGACAGGGGCATCCAGCGGCCGGTCCTGTCCATCATCGCGATAGGACGACCGGATCGCGATTGCCCACAGGTACATCCATCCTCCTCGCGTTTGCGCCGATGCGTGCATGAGTGCATGTATGGCCATCGACGTATTCGTCAAGTTCGGCAGCGACCTTTCCGTTCCCCGGACGATAGAAAGCCAGTCTCTGCGCTTATGGGAGGCCACCGTCTCGTCTCGGCCTCTCGGGTGGTATCATGACGAGGGCCCCTCCTCCAATTATATGTGGCCCGTACGTGGTAGTACTTGGTTGACTGCTTGGCTCCCACGTACATGCGCGTGTGCTTTAGCTGGGAGATCCGTGAGCCGTTCTAATCCTAAACCATGGCCGCATGCATGCATGCTCGCTTTGCTCCACCGATTGGCACCCGGAGTGTTCTAATCCAAAATACCAAAATACTAGGAGTACCATAGTAGTAAAACTTGTTTGTAGAGGCTGTGGTATCAAAAGTCACCAGAAGAGGTTTTCTTGGCCTCCGGCCGCCAGGGGGCTTTCTTCCGCCGTTGATGACCACGATCGTACGTGGTGAGGGGGTCGTGGGATCTACGCGTGTAGATCGTTTTAGTCATTAGTAGCTCATAGGTTTTTGGGTTGTTCATCGTCTTGTCTTCGACGGTGACGACAACGGTGCTGATTAAAAAATCTTTAGATGCTTTCCCGGCAAGACTATACGCGCTAGGGTTGCATTTGAAAACCAACATGTTCAAGCAAGGATTGTGTGGCGGTCACGGCATCCTTGAGGTGGACTTTGTATTCTCGGCCTCCGCGGTTGCGACGACATTTGCTCCAGCGCCGGCGCGGAGTTTGGGAGGTAGTCAAGAGCGGATGCAGATTGTGGCATGTATCCTCGACATCTGGAAGACGGTTGATCATGTTTCGTGGCAGGCATGTATGATTTTCTCTTACGACGTCTTAGTCGTAGTCGTGCGAGGCTGCCAGATCTAAACTTCGATGGCGTGCGTGGGGTGTTGCCCCCGGTCTGATTCATTCAACGGCAATGGCTTTGCCTTTGGTGAGCCATCTTGGAGGTCCTCAAAGCTGCATATCAGCAATGGATCCGCAATGAGATCGGGTGAGGAGATGGTCCGCCATGTTTTTCTGTGGTGACTGTTGTGGTGGTGCCAGAGGCAAGTGGCACGTGTTGGTGTCAAGTTCAGTGGAATCTTCTGTCTTGATTGTATTTTTTTCTTGTCTGTTGTTTCTTTGTGCAAAGTCTAGCGTTCTGCTGTCTTTTTAGTTTGTCAGGTCGGTGTCTACGTGATTTATACTATGCAGAATTGTTGGTGCTACGCAACTGAGAGGATGCAGAAGAAGCTTCGAGCAAAATATAAAAATAAACATAGAATTGAAGCATCGATGGCCGAGGCATTCATTACTGAGGAGGCGACAAACTTCGTGACAGCACACTACGAAGCCAAAAATCATCATTTGCATAATCCGAAGCCTCGGTACAATGCCGGCGACCCTAAAAAGGGTCGATCCAACCTCAGCCTATTCAAAGGGGATCTGGCACCAACCGGTGCTTCAAATTCCTTAACGTTGGATTTCGAAGAATGGCAGACTATTTCATTGTATATCTTCAACAACCTAATAGAAGTGCGGCCGCAAATCGAGTAAGTTCTCGGTACATTATTTCGCAACTTCTAATTCCTTTGAATTGCTCTTATTCCCGGATAAATTTGATATAGTCGATACGTCGCCAAATTCTCGTATGAACCGGTGATCCAAAAGGATTCCGTCGAAGAGTATGAGCTTCTGGCAAAGCATGGAGGCGACTATCCCGGTTTCATCTCTTGGTTTGAACAAACGGTAATTTTCATTAGACCATTTCATTTCTTCGTGTAATTTGTGGCTAATGCAACAATCCCTTTCGTATTAAACTTGTAGGCTAATTCAGAGCTTATGGACGCAGAATTGAGACAAGTCACTAATGGTTTTGACTATAAGGTCCGTTCATTTGACAAATACGACATCAATGGGTATCGCTTTCGTACCTATGGCAAAGAGCTATCTATGGCCGACCGAAAGTCTACAAATTGTTGTGTCTCTGCTATCGGCAAAGGAGATACCGAGTATTATGGAAGAGTTGAAGCAATTTATGAACTTCAATTCTATGGTGCAAACCCACCAAACGTCGTAGTCTTCAAATGTTATTGGTTCCAGCCGAAGGAGACTAGAAGGACCCATGAACATATAGGGCTAGTGGAAATCAATCAAAGCACCCATTTGGATGTTCCCGGTGTCTATATTATGGCTCAACAGGCAACCCAAGTTTTCTATCTATCGTGGGCTTGTCAAAGTGATCCTAATCTCAAAGGTCGGGATGTATTTTATGAAGTGCCGTCACGTGTTAGACCACCTCCCCCAATGAAGATGATTATGAACCTGACATTAACCCAGCCACATATGAAGGAGAATTCTTTCAAGAAACACGTCTTTCCAAAAAAAACATTTCAAGAACCGCTCTACTTCACCCCAGAACATTGAAGTAGACAACGACAATGAACTTCGACTTCACCCCTCAGCCGGAACAAGAAGAGCCTGAACTAGAAGAGGT
The DNA here is from genome assembly GCF_018294505.1 of Triticum aestivum. Classification (NCBI taxonomy): domain Eukaryota; kingdom Viridiplantae; phylum Streptophyta; class Magnoliopsida; order Poales; family Poaceae; genus Triticum; species Triticum aestivum. Next base: position 97,905,810 of record NC_057813.1, on the reverse strand, counting down.
TACCGCTGCGGATGACCTGTCAATGCTTAGAGAATACGTAGAGGTGGCCTTCCACATGATGATACATTTATTAATGCTGATGATGAGCATGTCATTACTGATAGTGATGATGATGATGCATTTATTGATCCTGAAGCATTTATTGAACCAGATTATTACTAGGTATTAAATTTTTTATGTTGTACTTGATTTATATAGTTACTTGTATGGTTGTATGATTTATATAGTTACTTGTATAATTTTCTTACTTTGTATGATTGTTTGTTATACATAGTGCCATGGTCTTGATATCCGTCCCCGTCGGTCCTCGCCCGCTTTATGATTCAGATGTGGTAAATCCTCTTTTATAACTATTTGTTGCATTTCAAATTTATGACAATTATGGCCATCAAGTTGACATAGAGATATTTTAATCTAGGAGGTATGTGAACCGGAATTTGCAACCGACCCTCTTGTTGAGAAGTTAAATTTAGTTGAAAAAGAAAATGAGTATTTGAAAGAAAAAATTAAAAGAATTGAAGAAGAGAAGATGACATTGGAGTTGTATGTTGCCGATGTGGTCGATGATCACAAGATGAAGATGAATGCAATGCGCTTGAAGATGGATGCAATGCGCTTGAAGATTAAGAAGATTAGAAAATATGCCATTGATAATGAGGCTTGGTATCATTATGCCGTTGGATCAATTGTTACCTTAATGAGGGTAAGTTTTCTCTAGTTTTTGCTTAACAAATGCATACTTCGCTTACTTTCCTCCTAAATGGCATAACTACCTAAGTTAGACAAAAAATGAGCTATACTTAGCTTTCTTTCCTAAAAAATGTCATGATAATCTTTGTTACCTCCAAAATGATATAGACTTACCTTACTTTCCTCGAAAATGACATAATAACCTTAGTAAGCTCCAAAATGACCTATTTACCTAGCTTAGCTCTAAAATGACCTACACTTAGCATTTTTACCTAGCTTAGCAATAAAATGGCATTTTTACCTACCTTAGTTAGAAGAAGAAGAAGAAGATAAAAAAGAGGAGAGGAGAAAAAGAAAGAGAAGAAAAAAATCTTCTTCTTCTTCTTCTTCTTCTTCTTCTAGCTAGTCTTCTTCTTCTTCTTCTTCTTCTTCTTCTTCTAACTTGCTTCTTTCCCAGTTTGCAGATTTGCTTTAGATGAGGAAGCTTAGAGTCTACTCTTCTCTTTATGCTTACTTCTTGTTTTGATTTTGTAGGATGAACAATCTCAAACTTGCTACCTATATATGTATGTATGGATGAAACCATTGTATGCTTGTTGTTGGATATGTTGGCTATGTATATGTGTTGGATGAAACCATTTGCTATGTATATGTGTTGGATGATCATATCCATATGGCAGGGATATGATTTGGTATGTATATGTGTTGGTATGCTTGTCGAAAGTATTTTCATATGTGTATATATATGTGTGTGAAATTCTATCAAATTGAATGAATTCAAAAAAAAACAGGGGCTATATAGACTCTTTGCCGTCTGCTGGCAGACGGCAAAGAGCTTTGCCATCAGCGAGCAAACGGCAAACATGCCACGTGTCAGCTACCTGTGCAACCTGGGGCAGTAGGCTGGCTATTTGGATGCTTTGCCGTCAGCCAGCTGACGGCAAAGAACGTTGAACATTTGCCGTCAACCTGCGGACGGCAAAGCTACCAAATAGGCCAGCCCCCAGGTGCTGCCACGTGGCATGATATGCCGTCCGCTAGCAGACGGTAAATAATCATTTTTCTTTGCCATCCGTCGGCGGATGGCAAATATGCAAAGGTCTTTGTCGTCCGCTAGAGGACGACAAAGCAAACGGATGTAAGCTGACACATGTGCCGTCCAGGCTCTTTGCCGTCTACTGGCGGGCGGCAAAGACCTTTGCATCTTTGCCGTCAGCCAGCAGACGTCAAAGAAGCCTTTGCCGTAGCCTGTTCAGCTAAACGTGTTGCCGTCTGCTGGCTGACGGCAAAGGTCTTTGCCGTCGACCATGCGTGCCTTTGCTGTCAGCCATGGCGGACGACAAAGTTCCTGATTCTTGTAGTGGACGAAGCTTATAATTAAAAGCTCGTGGCTTACATTGTCTATGTCGTTTGTTCTATGCATCTTTTGCCATTATATGCACCTCTATGACTTAAGTTTTTGCCAAGCTGGGTAGCCTCGCTCCTGTAATTATACCCTATGTTCCCGATTGTTCGGCTAGGGTGTGAAGGGAGTACCTCTGCGATTGCTACAACCGGGTAATCCGAATCTATACCTGCTACATCTTGAGCTTGCATTGGTTTTCCTTGAAGAGGAAAGGGTGATGCAGCAATAGTAGCATAAGTATTTCCCTCAATTTTTGAGAACCAAGGTATCAATCTAGTAGGAGGCTCCTCAAAAGTCCCACGCACCTACACAAACAAACAAGAACTCGCAACCAACACAATAAAGGGGTTGTCAATCCCTTCAAGGCCACTTGCGAAAGTGAGATCTGATAGAGATAATATGATAAGATAAATATATTTTTGGTATTTTATGATATAGATTGGAAAAGTAAAGATGCAAATAAAAGTAGATTGAAAGCTTATATGATAAAACATAGACCCGGGGGCCATAGGTTTCACTAGTGGCTTCTCTCAAGATAGCATAAATATTACGGTGGGTGAACAAATTACTGTTGAGCAATTGATAGAAAAGCGAATAATTATGAGATTATCTAGGCATGATCATGTATATAGGCATCACGTCCGTGACAAGTAGACCGTCTCCTGCCTGCATCTACTACTATTACTCCACACATCGACCGCTATCCAGCATGAATCTAGAGTATTAAGTTTATAAGAACAGAGTAACACATTAAGAAAGATGACATGATGTAGAGGGATAAACTCATGCAATATGATATAAACCCCATCTTTTTATCCTCGATGGAAACAATACAATACGTGCCTTGCTGCCCCTGCTGTCACTCGGAAAGGACACTGCAAGATTGAGCCCAATGCTAAGCACTTCTCCCATTGCAAGAAAGATCAATCTAGTAGGCCAAACCAAACTGATAATTCGAAGATACTTGCAAAGATAACTTAATCACACATAAAAGAATTCAGAGGAGATTCAAATATTTCTCATAGATAAACTTGATCATAAACTCACAATTCATCGGATCTCGACAAACACACCGCAAAAAGAGTTACATCGAATAGATCTCCAAGAAGATCGAGGAGAACTTTGTATTGAGATTCAAAGAGAGAGAAGAAGCCATCTAGCTAATAACTATGGACCCGAAGGTCTGTGGTAAACTACTCACAACTCATCGTAGAGGCCTTGGAGATGATGTAGAGGCCCTCTATGGTCGATTTCCCCTCTGGAGGAGCACCAACGAAGGCTCCAAGATGGGATCTCGCAGATACAGAATGTTATGGCGGCGGAAATAGGTTTTCGTGGTCGCTTCTGATGTTTTCGGGGTACATGGGTATATGTAGGAGGAAGAAGTAGGTCGGTGGACGCCCGAGGGGCCCACGAGGGCGGGGGGCGCGCCGGGCACCCTCGTGGCCGCCTCCTTTGTTTCTTGACTTCCACTCCAAGTCCTATGGATTACTTTTGTTCCAAAAAGATCGTTCTCGAAGGTTTCATTCCGTTTGGACTCTGTTTGATATTTCTTTTCTTCGAAACACTGAAATAGGCAAAACACAACAATTCGGGCTGGGCCTCCGGTTAGTAGGTTAGTCCCAAAAATGATATAAAAGTGTAAAGTAAAGCCCATAAACATCCAAAACGGGTAATATAATAGCATGGAACAATAAAAAATTATAGATACATTGGAGACATATCAAGCATCCCCAAGCTTAATTCCTGCTCGTCCTCGAGTAGGTAAATGATAAAAACAAAATTTTTGATGTGGAATACTACCTAGCATAATTCTCAATGTAATTTTCTTTATTGTGGCATGAATGTTCAGATCCAAATGATTCAAAATAAAAGTTTATATTGACATAAGAAATAGTAATACTTTAAGCATACTAATCAAAGCAATCATGTCTTCTCAAAATAACATGGCTAAAGAAAGTTCATCCCTACAAAATCATATAGTTAGGCTATGTTTCATTTTCATTACACAAAATACTCCCATCTAGAACAACCCCGGTTTCAGCCAAGCAATTGGTTCATACTTTTTAACGCGCTTCAGCCTTTTTCAACTCTCACGCAATACATGAGCGTGAGCCATGGATATAGCACTATGGGTGGAATAGAATATGATGATGGAGGTTGTGTGGAGAAGACAAAAAAAATAAAGTCTCACATTGACGAGGATAATCAACACGCTATGGAGATGCCCAGCAATTGATGTCAACATGAGGAGTAGGGATTGCCATGCAACGGATGCACTAGAGCTATAAATGTATGAAAGCTCAACAAAATAAACTAAGTAGGTGTGCATCCAACTTGCTTGCTCACGAAGACCTAGGGCATTTTGAGGAAGCCCATCGTAGGAATATACAAACCAAGTTCTATAATGAAAAATTCCCACTAGTATATGAAAGTGACAACATATGAGACTCTCTATATGAAGATCATGGTGCTACTTTGAAGCACAAGTGTGGAAAAAGATAGTAACATTGCCCCCTTTTTTATTTTATTTTCTTTTTTCTTTTCCCCTTTTTTTTCTTCTTTTGGGCCTTTTTTTTGGCCTTTCTTTTTTTTCTCTTTTTTTTCTTTTGGCCTTTCCTTTTTTGGGGGTGGGGGGACAATGCTCTAATAATGATGATCATCACACTTCTATTTATTTACAACTCATGAATTACAACTCAAAACTAGAACAAGATATGACTCTATATGAATGCCTCCGGCGGTGTACCGGGATGGGCAATAAATCAAGAGTGACATGTATGAAAAATTATGCATGGTGGCTTTGCCACAAATACGATGTCAACTACATGTTCATGCAAGGCAATATGACAATGATGATGTGTATCATGATAAACAGAACGGTGGAAAGTTGCATGGCAATATATCTCGGAATGGCTATGGAAATGCCATAATAGGTAGGTATGGTGGCTATTTTGAGGAAGATATAAGGAGGTTTATGTGTGATAGAGTGTATCGTATCACGGGGTTTGGATGCACCGACGAAGTTTGCACCAACTCTCAAGGTGAGAAAGGTCAATGCACGGTACCGAAGAGGCTAGCAATGATGGAAAGGTAAAAGTGCGTATAATCCATGGACTCAACATTAGTCATAAATAACTCATATACTTATTGCAAAAGTTTTATTAGCCCTCGAAGCAAAGTACTACTACACATGCTCCTAGGTGGGAGGTTGGTAGTAGTTAACCATCGCGCGCCCCCGACCTCCACTCAAGGGAAGGCAATCAAAAGAGCACCCTATGCAATAAATTTGTTACACAACTTTTACCATATGTGCATGCTACGGGACTTGCCAACTTCAACACAAGCATTCTTTAAATTCATAATCACCCAACTAGCATGACTCTAATATCACTACCTCCATATCTTAAAACAGTTATCAAGTATCAAATTGATCATAGCATCCAATTCACTTCGTATGATAGTTTTTATTATACCCAACTTGGATGCCCATCATTCTAGGACCAATTTTATAACCATAAAAAATACCATGCTGTTCTAAGAGACTCTCAAAACAATATAAGTGAAGCATGAGAGATTAACAATTTCTACAAAATTAAGCCACCGACGTGCTCTAAAAGATATAAGTGAAACACTAGAACAAAAACTATCTAGCTCAAAAGATATAAGTGAAGCACATAGAGTATTCTAATAAATTCCAATCAAGTGGGTTTCTCCCAAAAGGTGTGTACAGCAAGGATGACTGTGGTAAACTAAAAAGCAAAGACTAATATCATACAAGACGCTCCAAGCAAAACACATATCATGTGGCGAATAAAAATATAGCTCCAAATAAAGTTACCGATAGACGAAGACGAAAGAGGGGATGCCTTCTGGGGCATCCCCAAGCTTAGGCTTTTGGTTATCCTTGAATATCTTGGGGTGCCATGGGCATCCCCAAGCTTAGGATCTTGCCACTACTTATTCCATAGTCCATCAAATCTTTACCCAAAACTTGAAAACTTCACAACACAAAACTCAACAGGAAATCTCATAAGCTACGTTAGTGCAAGAAAGAAAAACCACCACATAAGGTACTGTAATGAACTCATTCTTTATTTATATTGGTGTTAAACCTACTGTATTCCAACTTCTCTATGGTTCATACCCTACATACTAGCCATAGATGCATCAAAATAAGCAAACAACACACGAAAAACAGAATCTGTCAAAAACAGAACAGTCTGTAGCAATCTGTAACTCTCGAATATTTCTGGAACTCTAAAAATCCTACCAAAATAGGAAGTCCTGGGAAATTTGTCTATTGATCTACAGCAAAATGAATCAACGAAAAATCACGTTTATGTGAATTACTAAAATTATTTTCGTGCATGCAAAGTTTCTGTTTTTCGGCAGAATCAAATAACTATCACCGTGGGTTATCCTATAGGTTCTACTTGGCACAAACACTAATTAAAACATAAAAACACATCTAAACAGAAGGTAGATGCAAAATTTATTACTAAACAGAAGCAAAAACAAAAAAACAAAGATAAAATTGGGTTGCCTCCCAACTAGCGCTATCGTTTAACGCCCCTAGCTACGCATAAAAGCAAGGATAGATCTAAGTAGTGCCATAATAATAAGATAGATCACGAAAAATCATCTCATATTCTCTACGTTCAGCAGAAAGTTTTCTTTGAGGCAAGAAAAAGTAATCAAAAGGGCTAAATTTAATGGGACAAAAGTCCCCAAGATCAATCTCAGGAGGTATGGGTTCCTCCTTTGGCCCTTCATATTGCACAACTAATTCGTTATTATAAGCATTCTTTTGGCAGAACTTCGTGAGCCTATACTCAAGAGAGTATCCTAGCTCATTTTTTCGAAGAGCAAAATCATTATTAAGTTTGGAAATTCTATCAACTAGGACATTGGTAGCAACCTTTTTTCTAAGGGTTTTATTAAAAGAAACATAGTCCAAAGATTGAAAACGCCTAATTTCCTCTTGATCAAAGAGGATCGCCTCTATGGGAGGACGGACGACGTCCACCCTATAGTGCGCAAAGATTTATTTGGACTCTTTTATTATAAATATAAACTCATGTACCAAAAAGATAGTAGCGGCGCGCTTAATAGAAGAATGCTCAATATTAGAAAATTCCAGGAAAATTCTTTTTATGCAAGGATGCATATGCATAAATTGTCTTTCAAGCTCAGCTACAAGCATAGCGATAGCATCTGCAAGACCACTAGTTCTATGAAGAATAGAACCACCCATAGAAGGTAAAGCACCGGCACAAGTAAAGAAATCTTGAATAACCCCTTTTCCAATAATATTACCGCTACCGATTCGAAACTTTTTAGTATGCAAGATAGGGGGTTCTTCAGCAGGTGCATCAGAATTTTCCATGTTATCGTTATTGTCCATATCGACGATAATATCCCCAATTCCAGACATAACGGCAAACAAAAGCGAGGAGGAAGAAGAGGGCAAGCGAATAAGAGAGGGCGAATAAAACGACAAGGGTGAAGTGGGGGAGAGGAAAAACGAGAGGCAAATGGCAAGTAATGTAAGTGCGAGGGAGATGAGTTTGTGATGGGTACTTGGTATGTCTTGACTTGAGCGAAGACCTCCCCGGCAACGGCGCCAGATATTCTTCTTGGTACGTCTTGAGCTTGCGTTGTTTTTCCTTGAAGAGGAAAGGGTGATGCAGCAATAGTAGCATAAGTATTTCCCTCTGTTTTTGAGAACCAAGGTATCAATCCAGTAGGAGGCTCCTCAAAAGTCCCACGCACCTACACAAACAAACAAGAACTCGCAACCAACGCAATAAAGGGGTTGTCAATCCCTTCAAGGCCACTTGCGAAAGTGAGATCTGATAGAGATAATTTGATAAGATAAATATATTTTTGGTATCTTATGATATAGATTGGAAAAGTAAAGATGCAAATAAAAGTAGATTGAAAGCTTATATGATAAAAGATAGACCCGGGGGCCATAGGTTTCACTAGTGGCTTCTCTCAAGATAGCATAAGTATTACGATGGGTGAACAAATTACTGTCGAGCAATTGATAGAAAAGCCAATAATTATGAGATTATATAGGCATGATCATGTATATAGGCATCACGTCCGTGACAAGTAGACCGACTCTTGCCTGCATCTACTATTATTACTCCACACATCGACCGCTATCCAGCATGAATCTAGAGTATTAAGTTGATAAGAACAGAGTAACACATTAAGAAAGATGACATGATGTAGAGGGATAAACTCATGCAATATGATATAAACCCCATCTTTTTATCCTCGATGGTAACAATACAATATGTGCCTTGCTGCCCCTGCTGTCACTTGGAAAGGACACCGCAAGATTGAACCCAAAGCTAAGCACTTCTCCCATTGCAATAAAGATCAATCTAGTAGGCCAAACCAAACTGATAATTTGAACAGACTTGCAAAGATAACTTAATCACACATAAAAGAAGTCAGAGGAGATTCAAATATTTCTCATAGATAAACTTGATCATAAACCCACAATTCATCGGATCTCGACAAACACACCGCAAAAAGAGTTACATCGAATAGATCTCCAAGAAGATCGAGGAGAACTTTGTATTGAGATTCAAAGAGAGAGAAGAAGCCATCTAGCTAATAACTATGGACCCGAAGGTCTGTGGTAAACTACTCACAACTCATCAAAGAGGCCTTGGAGATGATGTAGAGGCCCTCCGTGGTCGATTCACCCTCCGGCGGAGCGCCGGTGAAGGCTCCAAGATAGGATCTCGCGGATCCAGAAGGTTACGACAACGAAAATAGGTTTTCGTGGTCGCTTCTGATGTTTTCGGGGTACATGGGTATATGTAGGAGGAGGAAGTAGGTCGGTGGACGCCCGAGGGGCCCATGAGGGTGGGGGGCGCGCCCACCTGTAGGGGGCGCACCAGGCACCCTCGTGGCCGCCTCCTTTGTTTATTGACTTCCACTCCAAGTCCTCTGGATCACGTTTGTTCCAAAAAGATTGCTCCCAAAGGTTTCATTCCATTTGGACTCGGTTTGATATTCCTTTTCATCAAAACACTGAAATTGGCAAAAAACAGCAATTCGGGCTGGGCCTCCGGTTAGTAGGTTAGTCCCAAAAATGATATAAAATTGTAAAGTAAAGCCCTTAAACATCCAAAACGAGTAATATAATAGCATGGAACAATAAAAAATTATAGATACATTGGAGATGTATCAGTACCTCAGACGGGTGAAGCCAAAAGCTATCATTCTTAAAGGAATAAGTGGTTGGCAAGCAACGACAGATTGTTTATGTTTACGTAATTCTTCTAAACAAATATGGGATATGCTGCTCGTAATTCGGATTCAAGCCTAGGCATGCATAATTAAGCATGCCGACCCAAGGAAAGAAACCCTTAACAGAACTATTTTCCCTGGAAGATGTTTCTTACATTAAATAGTGAAATAACATAGCTCCCCGAACAAATTTTGTCCGTTCGAGCAATATGACCGGATTACCTGGTTTCCGGACATACTGAATGTTTATTACATTCTAACATGGTATCCAGAAACACTCCAACTTCTTGGTTCGGAGGTTGAAGTCGAAGGCCTGCGATGACAAATTTCAACAAGTTCGGTTGGAGATAAGTTCAATGATAAAGTACATTGGTACATGGAATCAAACGCCTACTCTTTATCTATGTCATCAATAAGACTGGTTAAGCTACAGTCTTCTTGTGAATATTTCGCAACTATCATCACTTGGTCATATACCGAGTTCATGGGAATCTCTTTCCCGTCCGGTCCCTGAAGTCCAACTCGGGCCATAGATTCGGATCGAGCCCGGTGTAGCGTGTTTTCACCATTGCCCATGCCTCTCGTGCACCTTCCCAGCATGCTGACGCCTTCCATAGCTCAAAATGGCGCCGAGCACCTTTGAAAATGTTTGCCAACCCCTCCATACTTTATAGAGGGGCATCAGATGGCCAGAAGGCTCTGATCATATTCTTCATGGCTTTCCGGGCCCGCTCGTGCACTATAGACAGCTCTTTTAGAACATCGCCTTGGAATCCGGACACTTCTTCTTCGGGACGTCCGATTAACAGACCTGTAAGAACAGCATTATAACATTCCGTATTATGGAATTATATGAGTCCCTTGATGGGTCAAAGGTCATACTGAATATGCCGCCTTTCAACTTTTTATTCTCTTTCTGTGTGTCCGATAATTGAGCTGTTAAGCTCTTTATCTCTTCGGCTTGCTTATCCCTTTCCTCCTCCAGTTTGTTCTTTTGGTCACTGATCATCATGACTTTCTTCATTTCCTCTAGCTCTGAGGTGGCCGCATTTAGCTTTGTCCGACTTGTTTCAAGATCCTGGGACAACGCGTTGTTCTTTTCTTTGAGAACCTGCGTCATAACAATCCTTAAATCGGTTGGTCTAAACCGCTTCAAGTCTCAGGGGGCTAGTGGCATATATCTATTAAATTTACACAAACTATTACCTGTATATCTTGTGAAAACAGGTGAGCAACTCTAGTAAGTCCATCCCGGGAGGTTCGGATATATGCATCCACATTGCTGAGGGCGGTAAATTCCTGCTCAGTAAAAGCTGGAGTGCGCAGGGTCTCTTTCAGTCGTCGATGATTCATCACACTCTTCACTTCGGAATTTGTGACGGATACGTCATCTGAATCCTCATGAGGTGGATGAGTCGGCTCCGCATCTGAATTGGCTCTCGTCCTCGTCGATGAGCTTGGTGCTGGATTGGCTGATGCTCGGCTAGCTAGGATTTTGGACACGGTTCGCCGTGCGCTCCTCCTGAGATAAGATGGGGGGAGAAATATGACAATCTAGTCTTATGCCTAGGCACATATTGAAGGTTATACCTCTTTGATGATGGAGGGTGTTCGACGATGCTCCCGGTCTCCTTTCGTTTTGATGGCTCACCCTGCGTAGATTCTACCTTCCTAGGGGCCGCCCTCGATTGGATACGGCTCGCCGAGCGCCGATCCTATAAAACACAGTTCAGTGTGATGGGTGAGACGCGAGTGATGGCTCCTCTTTTTTAGGATATTTCGAGCACTTACCTTGGAGAAAGGGAGAAGGTCAGGGTAGTCGGCCATAATAGCCACCTCCGAGCTGTCAAGGCTCGCTTTATAAAAAAAAACTCCATCATCAAACTCTATAAATATATCCAGATCCTCACGGAAGCCGGGGTATTCATTATGAGCATGGTCCTATGGCTGAGGGGAGGGGCAAGGAACATTTTCGACCACCCTCCTCCATGTCTGCTTTAAGATGGCCAGAATAATTTGATTAGCACATCTTGATAACGAGGTAGAACAATCCTGATAATCAATTACTTACCCATTCAATGGGGTAGTACATGGAAAAACCTTCCCGACAATTTAAGCAGATGAATTCTTATTTCTCCGCCTTATAAAGTTCTGCCAGAATGGCGTCCAGAGCGGCTGGGGTATCCGGACCCTCGCGCTTATAGCGAGATGCATCGTCCTCCCTGTTGTAACACCATAAAGGGGTCACTCTGGACTGAAGGGTTTGGATGCATCGCTTTATCGCAGTGGCCATAACTTCGATAATCGAGAGTATGGAGTGGGCAAGTAATCTGACCTTGCTAACTAACCTCATTACTTCCTCACTGTCTTCTTGCTTGGGGCTCCGGGGGCGCCAATTGAGTAGCTTCTTCAAAGAAGCACTAGAGAATTCAAAAGTCTGCGCCGAACTGGGTCCGGAAGGGGAACGTCCTCAATATAAAACCATTCCGAAGACCATTCTTCGGACCCCTTCTTGGGAGTTCCGACAGGGTAGCTTGGTCCGGCTATGCACCAAACTTTGGCGGCGCCCACTTCAAATATAGAACCACCTTGATGGCGGGGGCCGAGGCAAAAGAACTTTCTCCATAATTCAAAATGAGCCTCGCAGCCTAAGAACAACTCACAGAGAGCGACAAAACCCGAAATGTGCAGGATAGAACCAGGTGTGAGGTTATGCAGCTGGATCCCATCGAATTCCAATAGACCCGTAAGGAAGGTATGGATCTGGAATCCAAAACCCCTCAGAAGAAACGAGACGAAGCACACCCTCTCCTCCCTGTTGGGGTTGGGGAAATTCTCTGCTAGCACGTCATTGCCAATCGAGGCCAATCCCGCCCGCATGGAGACTAGATCTGCGGGAGGAAGATATCCCTGCGTCTGAAGTCGACTCAGCTGGAGGTGGGACACTGAGCAGCTTCGCCAATCACCCTCTTGAGGGCCATGGGGCGTGAGGAGGAGCTAGGGGCGCTCGCCATGTTTTTAAGTTTTTCATGGTTTGCTCCGATGCTCTTTACGCGATGTGGGATGGCATTTGGGGATCTAACCTCTTTATATAGATGCCACCCGTGCCTGGTAAGGGCCTTATTTGTAAAAAAGAATGGATCATTCACATTCGCCCAATGCATGGAAATTGAGGCGACGACAGGAAGGAATCATAAAGGTAGAACATGGGGGCCAAACCGGAATATCGTCGATCCAGAGTATGCTGAAGAACCCACCTTGCAAAGCCGAAGACATAAGTCGGATACTACATCGTCATTGAAGGCAAGTTCGGGGGCTACTGAGGGAGTCCTGGATTAGGGGATCCTCAGGTGTCCGGCCTATTCGATATGGGCTAGACTGATGGGCCGTGAAGATAAAGCAGAAGACTATCCCCCGTGTCTGGGTAGGACTCTTGTGTGCGTCAACGACAAGTTTGGTGTCCGGATGTACTGTTTCCATCTTCTGTAAACCGACTCTGTACAACCCTAGGCCCCTCTGGTGTGTGTATAAACCGGAGGGTTTAGTCCATAGAGGCCATCAGAATAATCATAGGCTAGAGAGCTAGGGTTTAGCCATTACAATCTTGAGGTAGATCAACTCTTGTAACCCCCATACTCATCGAATACAATCAAGCACAACGTAGGGTTTTACCTCCTTTAAGAGGGTCCGACCCTGGGTAAACATCGTGTCCCCATTGTCCCTTGTTACCATTGATCCCTAGACTCACAACTTGGGCCCCCCTACCCGAGATCTGTCGGTTTGACACCGACACCCAGCCCTCGCGTCGCCTGAACCAGGCGACTTGGGGGAGTCCATCCATCGCCGAGCTCGGCACCCCTATTTGTGCCCAGTGCCGTGGGAGGGCCGGTCGACGAAGCCTTACCTGGTGAAAGGATCAAGAAGAGGGGTCTAGGGGGGGTGATTAGACCCTGAACAAGCAAAGTTGACAGTTTTTTTAATTTCTTCAAGTTAAGGTTAAGTTTTGTCACACGTTTAAGCATTCACAATACATTTCATGTAAGCATGACAAAAGTATATGTGCAACGGAAAAGTAAAGCATGCAAGTTGCAAGAAAGTAAAGGGATGGGATTGAAATTTGAAAATGCAAATTTGAAAATGCAATGGAGACACAAAGATTTTTGTCGTGGTTCCGATTGGTGGTGCTATCGTATGTCCACGTTGATGGATACTTCAACCCACGAAGGATAACGGTTGTGAGAGTCCACGGAGGGCTCCACCCACGAAGGGTCCACGAAGAAGCAACCTTGTCTATCCCACCATGGCCATCACCCACGAATAACTTGCCTCACTCGGGTAGATCTTCACGAAGTAGGCGATCTCCTTAACCTTACCAACTTCTTGGTTCAACTCCACAACATGTCGGAGGCTCCCAAGCGACACCTAACCAATCTAGGAGACACCACTCTCCAAAAAGTAATAGACGGTGTGTTGATGATGAACTCGTTGCTCTTGTGCTTCAAATGATAGTCTCCCCAACACTCAACTCTCTCTCACAGATTTGGCTATGGTGGAAAGATGATTTGAGTGGAAAGCAACTTGGGGAAGGCTAGAAATCAAGATTATTGTGGTAGGATTGGAACGTCTTGATCTCAACACATGAGTAGGTGGTTCTCTCTCAGAATGAGTAGTGGAAGTGTAGGCACGTTCTGATGGCTCTCTCCATGAATGAAGAGGGGGTGGAGGGGTATATATAGCCTCCACACAAAAGCCAACCGTTACACACATTTGACCCATCTCGGTGTGACCGAATAGCTAAACTCAGTGTGACCGATTAGTTCAAAATGTGAATGTTAGGAATCTCGGTGGGACCAACTGGAACAACTCGCTGGGACCGATGTGCTAGGGCTTAGGGAAAACATCAACTCGGTGGCGTCGATTGCATCAACTCGGTGAGACCAAAGTGAAGCAATAAGAAACAGAGCAAATGTCAAGCCAACTCGGTGAGACCGACATAATGCAACAAGTCATAACATGCTGGCAAGGCCATCTCGATGAGACCGAGATCCATATCGGTGAGACCGTCCTGTTAGGGATTCTGGCTGTGGCTATGTCATAAGAACTCGGTGGTGCCGGATAGAAAGAATCTATGGGGCCAAGTTTGACTTTAGGTTTTGGACATAATTAGATGGAGAAAGTGGTTGAGGGTTTGGAGAAATATCACTAAGCATTTGAGCAAGCAAGCCATTAAGAAACACCTCATCCCGTTTTAATAGTATTGGCTTTCCTATGGACTCAATATGATCTTGGATCATTAAAACAAAGATGAAGAGTCTTGAGCTTTTGCCAATATTTGTCCTTAGCATTTTGAAGGGGTTTCACGTCCTCTTGTCCTTGCCACGCCACTGTTGAACTTGTCTAAAACATACTAGATGAAACCATTAGTCCAACAAGAGATATGTTGACATTAATTACCAAAATCACCTAGGGAGCACTTGTGCTTTCAATCTCCCCCTTTTTGGTAATTGATGACAACATACATTAAAGCTTTAAGTAGATGATAGAAAGAATAGTAAGCAAAGCTTTGTAAAGACATGTAACAAACATAAGCTCCCCCTACACGTATGAAGTCATATAAAGGTAAGATGGAAGAGCATGTGAGTGCATAGCATCACAGAGTAGAAAATGTGTTACATGTATCTTGGCTATATGCATCGGAGCAAATGATATGGTTAACAGATGTACCTTCATGTTTTTGAATCTTTCTTCAAAACAATATGTGCAGCAACAAGAGATCATCATGCACACGAGTGTGATGCATATACTTACCTTGTGGTTTTGAGCCGACTTTTGAAGGAGTGGGCTTGAGAAAACAAAGTTAGATAACGCAAGAACACTCCAAAATAATTTCAAGATCCACAAGAATACCAAGACTGGGATGAGATGCAATGAGTACTTCATTTAAATATATACATGTCCCCAAATATTTAAAGATTTGCAATAAGTTCCAAGTAATTTCTCCCCTTAAGTTAAACATAGGCTCTTTCTCCCCCTGAATCTATCATCGGATAATGGGAGAAGGCAAGGGAGATAAACTGAGAGCAAAAACAGAGCAAAGAAGAGAAACTAGATCAAACTAGAATCAATCAAACTAACATGTCTTTCCCCTCCTAAACACATGTGAATTCTCTCCTCTTGTTAATATGCATCTTTTATAAGATCTAGAAGTGCTCTTGTTGATTTGATAAGATTTGATGTGCTCTCTCTCTCTCTCTCCCCCTTTGACATCAATTTCCAAGAAGGGATTCTTCAGGAATATGAGGTAGGTAGGTGTGGTCCTTGAGAGACACTACAGAGCAGCATGTAGCTTAAGATGATGGTAGAGGATAAGGATCATTGAGTGGAGCTAAAGAATATAAGCAATATAAAATGACAAAATGTTTTCTCATCAGTGAAATCGGTGATGCCGATCTGTTTCCATCGGTAACTCCAAAATAGCACAGCCACATAGGGTGCTTATCGGTCATGCCGAGTTAGTCCATGTCAGTTGTACCGATGACTACGCACAAGGAATCCTTGTAGTTCGGTCTAGCCAAGAGGCTTGGATCAATGAGTCCGAGTTCAATGCAGAGGAAAAGTTCTGTCATCTTAGCTCACTTGGCAAATGAAATCGCACAAATATTTTCAAGGAATTGTCATAAGGATTTGCAATGAATTAACATAAAATACACAGACAAATGATAAAAGGAAAAGCAAAAGGAACAAAAGAGATCTAGATGAAGTTTTTTTTGTTAGAAGGGAACCACTTAGCAAGAAAACATGCAAAGTGAATATAAGGGGCACAAGAACACTAGAGAACTTTATCTAGAGATGGTCGGCGACATACATAGTCATCTATGCTAGAGTATATTGAGTTATTGACTTAGGAGTCAAGTGAGATCACTTGATCATAGGTCATACTCATGGTTTAAGCTCAAAATTGGGTTACCATTTTTCATTTAAGCATTTTGATGTATTCACACCTTGTTGAGTTGCTTTACTTCATGACTTGGAGTAAAACTTCTCTAAGGTGGGATGACATACCTTGGGTTGTGGTGTGGATCTTGATCATACTGTTGAGCTTGTATCGGATGCTCAAGGTTGATGTAGTTGGGAGCACCCTTTGGAGTTGAAGTTCATCTTCCTACATGGGTTAGTTTTGCAACTAAGAGCACTTGTGTATCCAAGTTGACAATCATGAAGCTTGACATCAATTGAAATAGTCAAAGGATATGCTGAGTGAGTTCATGCTTCCTTGAATTCAACAACCAATCCATAGGAACTTGGTGATGTAGAAATTGCTCAAAGTTTGAGGGACTTGCAATCTCATAGATTTATTCTCATCCAAATACCTACACGAGTTAGATAACATGCAAAGGTGCAAATATATATATATATCCAAGACAAATGATCATCATCATAAGAGAAATATCAAGGATTAGTCACTAAGGCTCATGCCTTGCATGTATCCAAAGGAATCTCTATTCAAAGTTTAAGGCATCAGTGATATTCAATTCACCTCTCAAATGGCAAAATACTTTTTGTAAGTGCATCTAGTGCCCCTTAGTGATTTTGGTGTATTGAAGACTTATGGGTTAAGGGACTAATATGTTTGTGAGTGTACACATGCTCTATAAGTCAATGAGGAGTTTGATATTTACAGTGAAAGTCAACCCCTAAAAATGAATTTCTTCGGCTGAAGACTTTGGTTCTCCTGAAGACTTTGAAAGTGAAGAAATTGGTGTGACCGTGAAGACTTGATATTCATGCGAGGACTATGAAGCGTGAAGACTTTTGTTTTCGTAGTTTCATTTTCTTCTTCTTGAGTCATATGAAACACCGTACTGTTTAAGGGGGTCGAGATAATACAAAGGAAACTAATTTCCAAGTGATGCTCATATCAAAATCCTACACCTACCCAATCCTTCGAGTGACGCCATTGGAAATCTCATATCAGTTCAGTCAATTTCTTCAGTGACAGAGACGAAGATCTTCTGGTCTCTGAGGAATTTGTTCTTGCTGAAGAGTTAGGAATTCGCCAGTGCGGATTGCCTACACTGTGAGGAACAAAATAGCCTTGAGGAATTCGAACCTCAAATCCGACCATTGCTGTGCCGCGCGCTAGCTGTCCCAAAATATCCTACCACCTAATGGTCATATAAGCCAAGGGCATTTATGTCTTATCATGTCGGGCTGCTCCCTAGGTTATAAATAGCCGCCCCCCACAACCACTAGCTGGTTGGCTGCCCCGAGAGAAACCGACACTTGTCATTTGAGAGCATCCCATCCTCCGAGGACTTTGATCAAAAATCATCAAGTGAGGAAAACCCAAATCCCAAACCCAAACCTACAAACCCCAAAGTGATTGAGCATCACTGAAGAGATTGTTCCTGTGTGGAACCGACGCTTGTTACCTTTGAGGACTGTGTATCCTCCAGACGGTTAGGCGTCATGGTCTGAGCATCCAAGAGGAATTTTGGATTGCTGAGTGACCAAGTCTGTGAAGGTTTGGAAGTCACCTGTGAAGACTTACCACTACTTTTGGGCGAGGTCTATGTGATCTTAGCGCAAGGATAATACGGTGAGGACTGTGTGTCCTCGAGTTTAAATACTCAGCCGCTCCAACCAGATGTACAACGGTCACAACAGTTGGAACTGGTCTACCAAATCATTGTCTTCACCAAGCCAACTGGTTTTATTTCCTCAACCCTTTCATTTCCTCAGTTATGTGTTGATGTACCTGATCATTACTGTTTGAAGACTTTGACTGAGGACTTTCTCTAGTTCCTCAATCCTATTTCTTCAGTCAGTTTGTCTTCATCCTGCTTATCTTGTGTTTACGCTTTCTGTACTCTATGTTTGTCTTTTATTTCATCATGGTGACTATGTTGTTACTCTGTTTTGCTTATACCTTAGTACTTATTACGCTGCAAGTAGTTCTTCACTTAGGAATTTCCTCACCCTGATATTCCTCAGTGGAGGATTCATAAAAAATCGCCTATTCACCCCCCCTCTAGTTGACATAACAGACTTTCAATTGGTATCAGAGCAAGGTACTCCCTTGTTCTATGTGATTTTGGTTTAACCGCCTGCTACGTCTTGAGCTTGCGTTGGTTTTCTTTGAAGAGGAAAGGGTGATGCAGCAGAGTAGCGTAAGTATTTCCCTCAGTTTTTGGGAACCAAGGTATCAATCCAGTAGGAGGCTCCTCAAAAGTCCCACACACCTACACAAACAAACAAAGAACTCGCAACCAACGCAATAAAGGGGTTGTCAATACCTTCACGGCCACTTGCGAAAGTGAGATCTAATAGAGATAGTATGATAAGATAAATATATTTTTGGTATTTTATAATATAGATTCAGAAAGTAAAGATGCAAATAAAAGTAGATTGGAAGCAAATATGATAAGGGATAGACTCGGGGGCCATAGGTTTCACTAGAGGTTTCTCTCGAGATAGCATAATTATTACGGTGGGTGAAAAATTACTGTTGAGCAATTGATATAAAAGCGAATAATTATGAGATTATCTAGGCATGATCATGTATATAGGCATCACGTCCGCAACAAGTATACCGACTCCTGCCTGCATCTACTACTATTACTCCACACATCGACCGACTCCTGCCTGCATCTAGAGTATTAAGTTCACAAAGAACAGAGTAACGCCTTAAGCAAGATGACATGATGTAGAGGGATAAACTCATGCAATATGATATAAACCCCATCTTTTTATCCTCGATGGCAACAATACAATACATGCCTTGCAACCCTTTCTGTCACTGGGTAAGGACACCGCAAGATTGAACCCAAAGCTAAGCACTTCTCCCATGGAAAGAAAGATCAATCTAGTAGGCCAAACCAAACTGATAATTCAAAGAGACTTGCAAAGATAACTCAATCATACATAAAAGAATTCAGAGAAGATTCAAATATTATTCATAGATAAACTAGATCATAAACCCATAATTCATCGGATCTCGACAAACACACTGCAAAATAGATTACATCGAATAGATCTCCACAAGAGAGGGGGAGAACATTGTATTGAGATCCAAAAAGAGAGAAGAAGCCATCTAGCTAATAACTATGGACCCGTAGGTCTGCGGTGTCGTGGTTCTAAGTCTGACAGTAGAATGGGGTGTAGGTATGGAGAGGCAAGGTCCTAGCTATGGAGCAGTTGTACACACGAGTGTTTTACGAGTTCAGGCCCTTCTTAGAGGAAGTAACAGCCCTACGTCTCGGAGCCCGGAGGCGGTCGACTGGATTATATGTGTGAGAGGTATAGGGGTGCGAACCCTTCTACCAGTGGAGGGGGGTGGCTTATATAGAGGACGCCAAGACCCCAGCCAGCCCACGTAGCAGAGGGTTAAAGTACATTAAGGTCTGGCGTTACTGGTAACGCCCTACATAAAGTGCCATCATGACCATTAAGACTACTTAATTATAGACCATTTGGATACAGAATAGATCCTGAACTCCTGATGGTCGAGTGAGTCTTCATGGTCGAGTGTCTTCAGGTTCGTCGAGTGTCTTCTAGTCCGTCGAGTGGAATCCCTCTTGGTCGATTGGAAGAAGGCTTCTTCTAAGAGATGTCCTTGGGGAGGGTACCATGGACAGGTCCATAACCCTACCCTAGGTACATGACTTCATCAGTAGCCCCCGAATGGATCGAGGTTTGAGTGAGGAAGGAGTTGGCAATCTTTCCGACCTGCTTTCTGGTACTGTAAAGGTGTTTTTGCTCTGGATCAATGACTTTCAAGTGAGGGTGTCAACTTTCGTTCAGTCGCCTTGATCCATTCTTTATATCTGTCGAGTGAACTTTATGAACTTGGAGATTTCCGAGCGACGAATCGCAGGAGATCTTCCATTTGACAAGTTGCCCTGTGGTTAGCGGATTTAGTGGGATCCGAATTTTGGGAAGCGCGCGAAGCGGAGAAGGCCGTGGTACTCGGATGGGATAAGGCAGGGACGCCTCGATTCCCGCGCCGCATTTTTCGCCACGTATCACGTGCGCGACTATTTTGGGATTTGACAGGATTGCCTGGGCCTACCCGTCAGCCACTCGGAAGTGACCCCATATAAGGAACCAGGCGGAGGTTTTCCGAATAGTGCCTCCTCATTTTCTCCTCCCTCGTCTCGAGATTCATCTGCTGTGCTCACCAACTGCCCGGCGCCGCTGCTCCGTTCCAGCTTCGTCGGTGACAATGGTGAAGGAGAAGACGGCGGCTTTGGAGCGGGCGAAGAAGGCGACGGCGCAAGCGAAGGGGAGAGCGCCCAGTCGGGGTGGATCCTCATCGCGGTCTCGCCTGCCGCAGGGTTGTATCCAAGGGGATTGGATCCGCTCGACCATCACCCAGAAGGACCTCGACGACCTAGCCAACGAGGGGCTGATCGAGCACGGAGCAGCGAGGCTTCCGGGGGCGGAGTGGCAACCACAACCTCAGGAGGGTGAGTGCATCCTCTTGGCGACTCATGTAGATCGAGGGTTCTCTCTGCCACCGCATCTTTTCTTCCGAGGATTTCTGAATTTCTTCAGAGCTTAGCTTCACCATTTTAAACCAAATTCCATCGCCTATCTCTCCGCCTTTGTATCTTTGTGTGAGAACTTCTTGGGTTGTCGACCGCACTGGGGCCTCTTAAAACACATATTCACTTGTCGTTCCCAGACGGTGAAAAAGGCCAGCCCCAATGATGAGAGAACCCAGGTGATCCAGATGTGTGGGGGTATCGGGGTCCAGATGAGGAGTAAGAGCGCTTTCCCTGCTATGACCCTTCCCGAGTCGGTCAGAGGGTGGCAGTCGACCTGGTTCTACTGCCAAGACCAGTCGACGCCAGGGCAGTCGACTAGGCTTCCTCCCTTCTCTATGAGTCGAGTGAACAAGCCCTCCTCTCTGAAAGTAGTTCCGGAGGAGAAGGCTCAAGTAAAAATGTTGATGGAGTGAGTAGTTCAGTTGATTCGTGACGGTGTGACTGGCATGGACCTTCTGGAGGTTTTCCTTCAGCGGCGCATCCAAGCACTCCAGTACCGGGGCCACCTGATGTGGCTGTATTCTGGTACTAAAGACACCAGTCGGGTCCACCCAGAGGAGGTCGACGATGCTACACTGGAGAGGTGGATGACTGCCATCACGGGGAACAAGGACAACCCTCGTGGAGCTAGGAGGATCGTTCCACTCGACCAATCTTATGAGGTGGACAAGGTACGACAATTTTCCTCCGATTGCTCCGTCCATTCTGTTTCGTTGTAGATCAGTCGATTGACTTTTGTCTTGCTTGCTGTCTTTCAGGAAACCACCGAGTTGTACTCGATGCCCAACGGGGCGCAGGTACAGGCCGAAGAGGAGGAAGGAAGCGGAGGTGAAAGTCAAGAGGAGTGGGAGTCAGACGCCGATGAGGGTGAGGAAGACGCAGGCTCTGACGAGGAGGAAGAGGAGGAGGAAGAGGAGGAGGAAGTTGCGCCTCCTCGTTCCGAAAGGAGGTCCAAGCTCGCCCACGACCCTGCGGCTGATCGTGGCAAGGGAGTCACGCCTGCTGGGCAGTCGACGAAATGTCCTCGGACAACTTCACCGGCGCCGACTGAAAAGGCGTCGAAGCAACCCCGAGCGGCCCCGTCAAAACCGGCGAAGGCCCTACTGACTGTTTCTGGGTAACGGTCATAACTCATGTTTTCCATTCTTGGTCGACTCAATCGCTGACCGACTGATATTTGAAAATCGCAGTGCTGCTACTTCTGAGACTTCAGCCAGGCATGAGGATCAAGAAATGGAAGATGCTGCTACTTCTCATCCTGGTATGATCTGCGCGGTTTCGCTTTCGGTCGATTGAATCTTTATTTTTGATTTTGAACTTCTTCTGCAGCTCCACCTAACATTGTCATCAATCTTCCTGACGATGACGACGAAGCGCCACTGAGGCAGAGGAGGAGCAGGAAGGCGACTGTTGGCAAGGCTGCACAGGTTATGTCAGCACCTGGACCACAGATTCCAGAGGGGAGCAATGTTGCTCGGGCTACCGTGTCCTTTGCGGAGCCGTTGACGGTTGCCCGCCCTTCGTCGTCGAGTGCTGACCCACCTTCTCTCTTCTCCACCTACCACGTCCCGGAGGACCAAGCAAGCGCTGCAAGGAAGCCATACGCCAGGCCGGGATTATGATGGAGCAGGTGAAGGCGATCCGAACCGCCAGCCAAGCAGCTTATGACGCGAGCTCAGCTCTCCAAAGCAATGTCCAGGTTAGTTGAACACCTACTGGAAATCTTGATATTTGTCATGCACCCACTGGGTGTGTCAATTCTACAGTGGACTGCTAGCAGTCGACTATAGTCTTTGTGTCTTGAGATTTCTCACTTTACTTGTTTCACGCGAGCATGGTCGAGTGGAACAATGAAACTGGTGGGGGCACGCTGAGTGCACCCACTGGGTGTAGTCCCTGAGACCGTGGTCGATTGCTGGCAATCGGCTATGGCCTGATTTTTTTTGACAGTTAACTGCTTCCGGTCAACTGATCGACTCTGAGTCTAGCTGATAGAACTAGTGGGGGCACGCTGAGTGCACCCACTGGGTGTAGTCCCCGAGACTACAGTTGAATGTTTAGATTCAGCTGTAGTCTTAGAAATAGTATGATTTTTCCTTTAGTCACTCGGAAGTGATCTGTCGTTGATGTTTGTCGACTGAACTTTCGCAGAAATCTTGTGACCTTGTTTATCGTTATACTGAATTGGAGAACAAGTATATCCAGCTTGAGCTTGACCAGAAGCTTGTCCAAGAGAACTTCACGAAGGCGAAGGAGGAGGCAAAATGTATGTTTGGTGAGAATCTTGACGACTGTCCTTGCTTCTTTCCTATCTCCGAATCTGATCTTATTGTGATTTTCGCAGAAAAACTGAGAGATACTCTGAAGAAGAAGGACCTTGACCTTGCCGAGGCACAGAAAACAGCTGCAGACAAGACTAGGCTTGCAGAAGAGAAGCTGGCTTCTGTCAACAAACTTGAAGAAGAAAACACTAATCTAAAAGCCGCTCTTGACGTGGCCAACCAAGAAGTCACTCGAATGAATAATGCCAATATGGTCCTGGACGACAAAGCTGGTGAACTGGCAGGAAAGAAGAATGACTTGGAGCTTTATCTGGGAGGACTGGCCAAGAAGCTGTTCCTCATGCTCGAAGGTAACCTCTTATCTCCGATTGGTAGTTATTGACTTGCTGTAAGGGCATTAGCTTATCCTTGAATCATGTCCACAGAATTCTGCCAAAACTTTGAAGAGGAGACTGGCTTGGATCCCATCAATTCTCCGGTGAAGGATGAAACTGCTATGAACATGCTCCGCCTCGAGTCCCGCATTGCTGCAGTGGTCGATTAACTTGCAAGACTGAAGGTCGCTACATCGCGCATCGACACATTGCTCTGGCCAGAAGAAACGCTTCAGAACGACCTTGAGTCGCTGATGACTCGACTGAACGAAATTCCGAGTCGAGTGCAAGAATGGAAAAAGTCTTCTGCCCGGTGCGGTGCTGACGTCGCTCTGTCCTTGGTCCACATCCACTGCAAAGAAGCGAGAGAAGACAAGCTGGTGTCTCTCAAGGTGGCCAATACTAGGAAGCATGACTTCCGTTCTTTCATGGAGACCTTCGTCGCGGCCGCCACTCGGATTGCAGATGGGATCGACCTGGATGAGTTCGTTGCGCCTTCCAGCCCTCCGCAGGAGGGGTAAAAAACTATTATGCTTGATGATTTGAATTTGCCTCGGAATGCCGTTTTTGTAACCGCCAAACTTTAACAGGCTTGATGCCTGAGCACTTCTGGGTCCGTAGGACGTTATCCGAACTTGATTTGCCGTTGAAATACGTTCGCTTCTTTTGGACAACCATCTTCTTTGGGTTGGAGTATATACTAGCATCTGTAATGCTCTTTTGCAGGTAGGAGTGAAGCACAAATTGTCGTCGACCTGTGCTCGTCATGTTTGGGCAAGTGCTGGGTTGCAGCTAAGCCCCCGAGTGGGAGGTTTGCTCTCCACTCGGTAGTATTTTAGAAACTTAGGCGAGCACTGGGCTGCAGCTAAGCCCCTGAGTGGGCGGTTTGCTCTCCACTCGGTATGTTTTTTTAGAAACTTAGGCGAGCACCGGGCTGCAGCTAAGCCCCCGAGTGAGAGGTTTGCTCTCCACTCGGTAGGTTTTTTAGAAACTTAGGCGAGCGCTGGGCTGCAGCTAAGCCCCCGAGTGGGAGGTTTGCTCTCCACTCGGTAGGTTTTTTTTAGAAACTTAGGCGAGCACTGGGCTGCAGCTAAGCCCCCGAGTGGGAGGTTTGCTCTCCACTCGGTAGGTTTTCTAGAAACTTAGGCGAGCACTGGGCTGCAGCTAAGCCCCCGAGTGGGAGGTTTGCTCTCCACTCGGTAGGTTTTTTAGAAACTTAGGCGAGCACTGGGCTGCAGCTAAGCCCCCGAGTGGGAGGTTTTCTCTCCACTCGGTAGGTTTTTTAGAAACTTAGGCGAGCACTGGGCTGCAGCTAAGCCCCCGAGTGGGAGGTTTGCTCTCTACTCGGTAGGATTTTCGTGGCACAGCTTTGGGGGAGAAGGTAGCAGTCGACCTGCGCTTTGTCCTCCTTGCGGGACGCATGTTGTCTTTTATACTTAGGCGAGCACTGGGCTGCAGCTAAGCCTCTGAGTGGAAGGCTGGCTTAACACTCGGTAGGATTTTGTTTACTTAGGCAAGTACTTGGACTGCAGCTAAGCCTCCGAGTGGAAGACTGGCTTATCACTCAGTAGGATTTTCAAAAACTTAGGCGAGCACTGGGCTGCAGCTAAGCCTCCGAGTGGAAGGCTGGCTTACCACTCGGTAGGATTTTCAAAAACTTAGGCGAGCACTGGGCTGCAGCTAAGCCTCCGAGTGGAAGGCTGGCTTACCACTTGGTAGGATTTTGTTTACTTAGGCGAGTACTTGGACTGCAGCTAAGCCTCCGAGTGGAAGACTGGCTTATCACTCGGTAGGGTTTTCAAAAACTTAGGCGAGCACTGGGCTGCAGCTAAGCCTCCGAGTGGAAGGCTGGCTTACCACTCGGTAGGATTTTCAAAAACTTAGGCGAGCACTGGGCTGCAGCTAAGCCTCCGAGTGGAAGGCTGGCTTACCACTCGGTAGGATTTTGTTTACTTAGGCGAGTACTTGGACTGCAGCTAAGCCTCCGAGTGGAAGACTGGCTTATCACTTGATAGGATTTTCAAAAACTTAGGCGAGCACTGGGCTGCAGCTAAGCCTCCGAGTGGAAGGCTGGCTTACCACTCGGTAGGATTTTGTTTTAACTTAGGCGAAACGGATTCGCAGCTAAGCCTCCGAGTGGAAGGCTGGCTTACCACTCGGTAGGATTTTTTACAAGCTTAGGCGAATCGGATTCGCAGCTAAGCCTCCGAGTGGAAGGCTGGCTTACCACTCGGTAGGATTTTTTACAAGCTTAGGCGAAACGGGTTCGCAGCTAAGCCACCCACTGGGGGACAGATTTATGAGAGCAAAAGCAATAACAATTTCTAAGAAAATTATGAAACTCTTGTCTTTGATGAATACACTATAGGAGTACTTTTATTACAACTCATCCGAATGGAAAACTTAAGTATAGAAAGGGCGGAGTAAGTCCGCGTTCCATGCTCTGGGCTCGTCAATCTGGTGCTCGAAATTGTAAAGGCGGTATGCCCCATTATGGAGAACCTTGGTGACGATGAAGGGACCTTCCCAAGTAGGAGCAAGCTTGTGTGGTTTCTGTTGATCCACTCGGAGAACTAAATCTCCCTCTTGGAAAGCTCGACCCTTCACATTTCTGGCATGGAAGCGACACAAGTCCTGCTGGTAAATGGTCGATCGGATCAAGGCCATCTCTCTTTCCTCTTCTAGAAGATCGACTGCGTCCTGTCGGGCTTGCTCTGCTTCAGCTTCGGGGTAGAGTTCGACTCGGGGTGCGTTGTGAAGCAGGTCACTCGGCAAGACTGCTTCAGCTCCGTAGAGCAAGAAGAACGGAGTCCTCCTAGTCGACCGATTTGGTGTGGTCCTTAATCCCCAAAGCACCGATGGAAGTTCGTCGACCCATGCACCAGCTGCGTGTTTGAGGTCGCGCATCAGTCGGGGTTTCAGTCCTTTGAGAATTAAGCCATTTGCTCGTTCTGCTTGTCCATTCGACTGAGGTTGAGCGACTGAAGCGTAGTCGACTCGTGTACCCTGAGATGTGCAGAAGGCTCTGAACTCTTCGGAGTCGAAGTTTGACCCATTGTCCGTGATGATACTGTGGGGAACTCCATATCTGAATACCAATTCCCTGATGAAGCCGACGGCGGTGCCGGCATCCAAATTCTTGATGGGTTTAGCCTCGATCCACTTAGTGAACTTGTCGACTGCTACCAACACATGGGTGTAGCCATTTCTGCCTGTCCTCAGAGGTCCAACCATATCCAGTCCCCACACAACAAAAGGCCAGACGAGTGGAATGGTCTTCAAGGCCGAGGCGGGTTTGTGTGACATATTGGAGTAAAATTGACATCCTTCACACTTGTCGACTATCTCTTTCGCCATCTCATTTGCTCTGGGCCAATAGAAACCAGCTCGGTATGCTTTAGCCACGATGGTCCGAGAAGACGCATGATGGCCACAGGTCCCCGAGTAGATGTCGTTGAGAATCATTCGACCTTCCTCTGGTGTTATGCATTTCTGGCTGACTCCAGTCGCACTTTCTCTGTATAACTGTCCCCTCATGACGGTGAAGGCTTTGGATCGGCGGACGATCTCCCAAGACTCTTCTTCATTCTCGAGGAGCTCTTTCCTCAGAATATAGGCGATATAGGGCACTGTCCAATCGGGAGTGATGACCAGAACTTCCATGATCAAGTCGACCACAGCTGGGACCTCGACTTCAGTCGGATCTGTGGCACTTTTTGGCTGTGGGGCTTCCTCAGTGAAAGGATCTTCTTGAACCGACGGCGTGTGAACATGCTCCAAGAACACGCCACTCGGAATGGCTTCCCTCTTGGAACCTATCTTGGACAAGTCATCGGCTGCTTGATTTTTCAGTCGGGGAACGTGATGGAGCTCTAATCCCTCAAATTTCTTCTCCAGCTTTCTGACTGCATTGCAGTATCCCATCATGGCTGGGCTTCTAACTTCCCACTCCTTCATCACTTGATTGACCACTAAGTCCGAGTCGCCGTAGACCATGAGGCGACGGACGCCGAGTGAAATGGCCATACGCAACCCGTACAAGAGTGCTTCGTATTCTGCTTCATTGTTGGAGGAATCAAAGTGAATCTGGAGTACATATCTGAGCTTATCTCCTCGGGGGGAAACCAAGACCACTCCGACACCGAAACCATTCAGCATTTTGGAGCCATCGAAGAACATAGTCCAGTGCTCCGAGTGAACTTGGGTTGGTAACTGCTGTTCAGTCCACTCGGCGAGTAAATCTGCTATTGCTTGGGACTTGATAGCTTTCTTTGCCTCAAATCTGATATCTAGGGGAAGAAGTTCAATCGCCCATTTTGCCACTCGACCGGTTGCGTCTCTGTTGTGCAGAATCTCTGATAAGGGGGCGTCGATGACGACTGTGATAATATGGTCAGAGAAGTAGTGGGCAACTTTCTTCGTGGTCATGTAAATCCCATATACAAGCTTCTGATAATGAGGGTATCGTTGCTTGGATGGGGTTAGGACTTCGGAAATGTAATACACTGGACGCTGGACTTTGAAGGCTTTTCCTTCCTCTTCCCGCTCGACCGTAAGTACAATACTGACGACTTGTCCTGTGGCTGCAATGTAAAGCAGCAAAGGCTCTTTGCTGATTGGGGCAGCAAGCACTGGCTGGGTGGAAAGCAGGGTTTTTAACTCTGCAAACGCTGCATCAGCTTCTGGAGTCCACTCGAACTTGTCTGACTTCTTCATCAGTCGGTAAAGAGGCAATGCCTTTTCACCGAGGCGAGTGATGAATCAACTTAATGCGGCCAAGCATCCAATAAGTTTCTGGACATCGTGCACACGCACAGGGCGTTTCATTTGGAGTATAGTGCCAACTTTTTCTGGGTTAGCGTCGATTCCCCGTTCGGAAACGAGAAAACCGAGTAACTTTCCGCCAGGAACTCTGAATGTGCATTTTGATGGATTAAGCTTGATATCATACCTCCTGAGGTTGGCAAATGTTTCAGCTAGGTCAGTCAGCAGGTCGAAACCTTTCCGTGACTTGACCACAATGTCATCCATGTACGCTTCCACATTCCGACTGATTTGAGTGAGCAAACACTTCTAAATCATCCTCATGAATGTGGCTCCGACATTCTTGAGGCCGAATGGCATGGTGACATAACAGAAGCACCCGAATGGGGTGATGAAAGCCGTTTTGATCTCATCGGGTCCAAACAGACGGGTCTGATGGCACCCGGAATAAGCGTCCAAGAAAGAAAGTCGCTCACATCCCGCAGTCAAGTCGACTATTTGGTCGATGCGGGGAAGAGGAAAATGATCTTTCGAGCAGGCCCGATTGATATGCTTGAAATCGATGCACATGCGAAGCGAATTGTCCTTTTTGGGGACCATGACGACATTGGCGAGCCACTCGGAGTGGTAAATCTCTCGGATAAACTTTGCTGCTAGGAGCCGAGCCACTTCTTCGCCGATGGCCTTCCTTTTTTGGGCGGCGGACCGTTGCAGATGTTCCTTCACAGGTTTTGCATGTCGACTCGTAGACGATGCTCAGCCAGTCCCCTGGGTACACCCGGCATGTCAGAAGGTTTCCATGCGAAGATGTCCCAGTTCTCACGGAGGAACTGGATGAGCGCTTCTTCCTATTTGGGGTCGAGTGTTGTGGAGATATGAGTCGGAGCAGCGTTTGGGTCGGTCGGGTGGATGTGAACGAGTTTTGTCTCACAGGACGATTGAAACGCTAATTCCGTAGCAGGCTTCTTGGCTCGCAACAAATCACTCGGGTCTGTGTTCCTTTGGTGTTCCTGCCACTCTTCTGCCACCATCTGAGCATTGGCGATCTTTGAGCCCTTCTGGAAGCACTCTTCTGCCTTCTTGCGGTTACCAGTGACAGTGATCACACCTTTAGGGCCTGGCATCTTTAGTTTGAGGTACACATAACAAGGTCGAGCCATAAAACGTGCATATGCTGGCCTGCCCAAAATTGCATGATAGGCACTCTGGAAATCCACAACCTCAAATGTCAACTTCTCTTTGCGGAAATTCTTTGAATCGCCAAAAACTACATCAAGAGTAATCTGACCGAGTGATGCAGCCTTCTTGCCAGGGATGACTCCATAAAAACTCATGTTGCTCGTGCTCAGTCTGGACATCGGAATGCCCATCCCTTTCAGTGTCTCAGCATACAGTATATTCAAACTGCTGCCGCCATCCATCAACACTTTGGTCAGTCGAGTGGCCTCAACGACCGGGTCGACCACCAACGCTTGCCTCCCAGGGGTGGCTATGTGCGTGGAGTGATCAGATTGGTCGAACGTAATGGCAGTCTGAGACCACTTCAGGTAATTGGGTGTTGATGGAGCAGCCATATTCACCTCTCGGTTTATAACTTTCAGTCGGTTTTTGCTCTCAACATCAGCAAAAATCATTAAGGTGGAATTGACCTGCAGATATTCTCCGTCACTATCCTCCTTGTCCTCAACCTTGTTCGACTCTTTTTCTTTGTCCTTGGACTGCTTCCCTTGGAACTGCTGTATCAGGAGTCGACATTGTCGAGTGGTATGCTTCGGGTAGATGAAAAAATTACCCTCTTCGTCCTTCTTGGTGTGGATGTGACATGGCAAATCTAACACGTCATTTCCTTCTTTATCTTTTACCTTCTTGGGGTTCCAAGGCCCCTTGGGTTTGCCTTTGAATTTTCCTTGGTTCAGGGCCAAGGCTTCTCCAGGTGCGGCTGGCTCAGCTTTACGCTTTTGCTTCCGACTGGAATTTCCACCTCCGGTGTCCTGGGCGACTGACTTGTGTTTGCCGCTCCGGAGCCGATCCTCTTCCTCACCATTGGCATATTTGGTGGCTATTTCCATCATTCGACTCAGAGACATGTCTCCGGTTCGACAGAATTTCAGGCTTAGCTCTCTGTACTTTACGCCCTCCTTGAAGGCGCAGACTGCCTGGTGATCAGATACATTTTCTACTGTATGATGCAGTGTGATCCATCTCTGGATGTAATCCCTCAGAGTCTCATTCGTCTTCTGTACACAAGATTGCAGCTCTGTCAGTCCCACTGGCCGCTTGCACGTTCCTTCGAATGTCCTGACAAACACTCGGGAGAGGTCCTCCAACGTGTAGATGCTGCTGGGCGTCAACTGATTCAGCCATGCCCTGGCTGACCCTTCCAACATGAGAGGCAGATGCTTCATGGCCACCTCGTCATTTCCACCGCTGATCTGAACAGCCAATCGGTAGTCCTCAAGCCAAGTGTCGGGCTTGGACTCACCGTTGAACTTGCTGACTCCAGTCGCCAACCTGAAGTTGGGAGGAATCACCGCGGCTTTGATGGCTCTGCTGAAACACTCTGGTCCGGAGACGTGCACTCGGCTGCTGGTGGGTACATCTCTGTCATTACCCTCTCTGTGGGCTCTATTCCGGTCGACCAGACCTTGAACGATGATGGATCTCGCGTCAAAGCCTGGTTCCCTAGGGTCGACTAGAATTCTTCGTCCGCCACTGTACTGGCGTCTGTCATCTTGCTGTCGAGGCATATATGATCCACCTCTCCGGGGAGGAGTGGGCACTCGATGTCGATCGTTGCGATCGACTCGGTGATCATCCTGCTCATAGTTCCTGTACTGATCGTGTCGGTCGCCATGCCCTTCAGGCCTCGGGGGCGATCTGGGGCTATGAGGTGACTGGACAGTATTCGCCGCCACGGACCTGCTATGAATCCTGTTCTGCGACTACGACACAGCCGAATTCTGATCTCCAGCTGCCCGGAGCAAATCCCTGATCTGCATCAAGCCTCTGCCAGCCTTTGACTGGGAGGGCTGAATCGACTCTGCTATATGTGTTGCAGCTGCCAAATTCTGGATTGGAGTGCGGTATACCTGAGTCGGAGGTTTAAAGAGTTGGCGTTGACTTGAGTCCGGGACCCGTTGACGCGCGCGCTCGTCGAGTGCTCGCTGAAGGTTCTCTAGTCGAGTGCGCTCAGCCAGGTTGGCCAAGCGCGCGTCTTCTAAGGCACGGGCCTCAGGGGTTTCTCCAACGATCGGAGTATGAAGCGCATCCATGTTCTGGCGGCGAAGCTCTTCCCTCTGCTGCGTGTCGAGGGGCTCGGGGCGGTACTCCTCATGGTCGTGCGACGGATTGCCCCCGCCGTTGCCTCCCTCGGCGCCAGGAAAGCCGGGAGGAACGTGTGGCCCATTGACCATCAGGACCTCCGCCGCCGGATCACTGCTGTCGCATTCGGATGCAGTCTCTGTGGAGCCAGTCGACAGGTCGAACAGGCCGTAGAGAGATTCGTCGGGCTCGATTGCCATGACTTGGGCGGCGGTTGACTGGCGAGCCACTGCGTGCCTCACCCACTGCTGGAGCCTCGACCAATCGGAGCGCTTACGCCGGCGGGAAGCTGGGAGGGAGGATGACACGTAAACCGACCGATACTGAGTCGACGGTTGCCGCAGAAGGACGCCGCGGACGCATGCTCGAAAATGCGTTGCTCCATGGACCGGGAGCGCATCCATGTCGAGCGGAGCCTCCTGCAGCCAGCCAGAGCCGTCGGCGACGAACGTGAGCACGCCGAGACGGATCTCACGGCTCTCAACCAAAAATCCTCCTGAAACCATGATGATGGGAATTGAAAAGATTGCAACTTCTCCAACAAGTTGCTAAGACACCTGCCCCATGGTGGGCGCCAACTGTCGTGGTTCTAAGTCTGACAGTTGAATGGGGGGTAGGTATGGAGAGGCAAGATCCTAGCTATGGAGCAGTTGTACACACGAGTGTTTTACGAGTTCAGGTCCTTCTCAGAGGAAGTAACAGCCCTACGTCTCGGAGCCCGGAGGCGGTCGACTGGATTATATGTGTGAGAGGTACAGGGGTGCGAACCCTTCTACCAGTGGAGGGGGGTGGCTTATATAGAGGACGCCAAGACCCCAGCCAGCCCACATAGCAGAGGGTTAAAGTACATTAAGGTCTGGCGTTACTGGTAACGCCCTACATAAAGTGCCATCATGACCATTAAGACTACTTAATTACAGACCGTTTGGATACAGAATAGATCCTGAACTCCTGATGGTTGAGTGAGTCTTCATGGTCGAGTGTCTTCAGGTTCATCGAGTGTCTTCTAGTCCGTCGAGTGGAATCCCTCTTGGTCGAATGGAAGACGGCTTCTTCTAAGAGATGTCCTTGGGGAGGGTACCTTGGACAGGTTCGTAACCCTACCCTAGGTACATGACTTCATCATGTGGTAAACTACTCACAACTCATTGGAAGGGCTATGGTGTTGATGTAGAAGCCCTCCGTGGTCGATCCCCCCTCCGGTGGAGCGCCGGCGAAGGCTCCAAGATGGGATCTCGCGGATACAGAAGGTTACGGCGGTGGAAATTGTGTTTCGGGTGCTCCCTCGATGTTTTTGGGGTACGTCGGTGGCCGCCCGAGGGGCCCATAAGACAGGGGGCGTGCCCTATGGGGGGGGGCTCCTATCTCGTGGCCGCCTCGGCTGCTTCTTGACTTGTACTCCAAGTCCTCTGGATCACGTTTGTTCCAAAAAATCACGCCTCCGAAGGTTTTATTCTGTTTGGACTCCGTTTGATATTCCTTTTCTTCGAAATACCGAAATAGGCAAAAAATAGCAATATGGGCTAGGCCTTCGGTTAGTAGGTTAGTCCCAAAAATTATATAAATGTCTAAAATAAAGCCCATAAACATCCAAAAGGGGTAATATAATAGCATGGAACAATCAAAAATTATACATACGTTGGAGACATATCAAGCATCCCCAAGCTTAATTCCTGCTCGTCCTCGAGTAGGTAAATGGTAAAAAAGAAATTTTTGATGTGGAATGCTACCTAGCATAATTCTCAATGTAATTTTCTTTATTGTGGCATGAATGTTAAGATCCAAATGATACAAAATAAAAGTCCATATTAACATGAAAATGGTGATACTTCAAGCATACTAATCAAAGTAATCATGTCTTCTCAAAATAACATGGCCAAAGAAAGTTATCCCTATAAAATCATATAGTCTGGTTATTGCTCTATCTTCATCACAGAGTATTTAATCGTGCACAACCCCGATGACAAGCCAAGCAATTGTTTCATAGTTTAATAATCTCAAACTCTTTCAACTTTCACGCAATACATGAGCGTGAGCCATGGACATAGCACTATATGTGGAATAGAATGGTGGTTGTGGAGAAGACAAAAAAGGAGAAGATAGTCTCACATCAACTAGGCGTATCAACGGGCTATGGAGATGCCCATTAATAGATATCAATATGAGTGAGTAGGGATTTCCATGCAACGGATGCACTAGAGCTATAAATATATGAAAGCTCAACAAAAGAAGCTAAGTGGGTGTGCATCCAACTTGCTTGCTCACGAAGGCCTAGGGCACTTTTGAGGAAGCCCATCATTGGAATGTACAAGCCAAGTTCTATAATGAAAAATTCCACTAGTATATGAAAGTGACAACATAGGAGACTCTCTATCATGAAGATCATGGTGCTACTTTGAAGCACAAGTGTGGAAAAAGAGATAGTAGAATTGTCCCTTCTCTCTTTTTCTCTCATTTTTTTCTTTTTTTTCTTTGGCCTTCTTTTTTTCCCCGTTTTTTTTGTAAAGTCCGAAGTCTCATCCCGACTTGTGGGGGAATCATAGTCTTCAACATCCTTTCCTCACTAGGACAATGCTCTAATAATGAAGATCAATCACACTTTTATAAATTTACAACTCAAGAATTATAACTCAAAGCTAGAACAAGATATGACTCTATATGAATGCCTCCAGCGGTGTACCGGGATATGCAATGAATCAAGAGTGACATGTATGAAAATTATGAAAGTGGCCTTGCCACAAATACGATGTCAACTACATGATCATGCAAAGAGCAATATGACAAAAGTAAAGCATGTCATATGAACAGAACGGTGGAAAGTTGCATGGCAATATATCTCGGAATGGCTATGGAAATGCCATAATAGGTAGGTATGGTGGCTGTTTTGAGGAAGGTATATGGTGGGTGTATGGTACCAGTGAAAGTTGCATGGCACAAGAGAGGCTAGTAATAATGGAAGGATGAGGTGCGTATAATCCATGGACTCAACATTAGTCAAAAGAACTCATGTAATTGTTGCAAAAATCTAGAAGTCCTCAAAAACCAAAGAACTATGCGCATGCTCCTAGGGGGATAGATTGGTAGGAAAAGACCATCACTCGTCCCCGACGCCACTCATAAGGAAGACACTCAATAAATAAAATTGTGCTCCAACTTCATCACAAAGCGGTTCACCATACGTGCATGCTACGGCAATCACAACCCTTAACACAAGTATTTTTCATAATCACCTCAACTAGCATGACTCTAATATCACTACCTCCATATCTCAAAATAATTATCAAGCATCATATTGATCATAGCATCCAATTCTTTTTCTATGATAGTTTTTATTATACCCAACTTGGATGCTCATCATTCTAGGACCAACTTTGTAACCAAAGCAAATACCATGCTGTTCGAAAAGACTATCAAAAAGATATAAGTAAATCATGAGAGACTAGCAATTTCTTCAAAATTAAGACACCACCGTGCTCTAAAAGATATAAGTGAAGCACTAGAGCAAAAACTATCAAACTCAAAAGATATAAGTGAAGCACATAGAGTATTCTAGCAATATTCTAATCAAGTAGGCTTATCCCAAAAGGTGTGTACAACAAGGATGATTGTGGTAAACTAAAAAGCAAATACTAATATAATACACGACGCTCCAAGCAAAACACATATCATGTGGCGAATAAAAATATAGCTCCAAGTAAAGTTACCAATGAACGAAGACGAAAGAGGGGATGCCTTCCCGGGGCATCCCCAAGCTTAGGCTTTTGGCTATTATTGAATATCTTGTGGTGCCTTGGGCATCCCCAAGCTTAGGCTCTTGCCACTCCTTATTCCATAGTCCATAAAAGCTTTACCCAAAACTTGAAAACTTCACAACACAAAACTCAACAGGAAATCTTATAAGCTCCGTTAGTGAAAGAAAAGAAAACCACCACATAAGGTACTGTAATGAACACTTTATTTATTTATTTTGGTGTTAAACCTACTGTATTCCAACTTCTCTATGGTTTATAAACTATTTTACTAGCCATAGATGCATCAAAATAAGCAAACAACACACGAAAAACAGAATCTGTCAAAAACTGAACAGTTTGTAGCAATCTGTAACTAACGCAAACTTCTGGAACTCTAAAAATCCTACCAAAATAGGAAGTACTGGAAAATTTGTGTATTGATCCGTAGCAAAAATAATCAATGCAAAATCACATTTCTGTGATTTATTGCTTTTTATCTCGTGAGCGCAAAGTTTCTGTTTTCAGCAGAATCAAATCAACCATCATCATAGTTTATCCTATAGGTTCTACTTGGCACAAACACTAATTAAAAGATAAAAACACATCTAAACAGATATTAGATGCAAGACTTATTACTAAACAGGAGCAAAAACAAAGAACATAAAGAAAAATTGGGTTGCCTCCCAACGAGCGCTATCGTTTAACGCCCCTAGCTAGGCATAAAAGCGAAGATAGATCTAAGTAGTGCCATCTTTGGCACTTGATTCATAAGTAGCTCGCATGATAGATTCATAAGGTAATTTGAATTTATTTCTTGGAAAGTGTCCATGCCTTTCTTCAATGGAAATTGGAATCTAATATTCCCTTCCTTCATATCAATAATCGCGCCAATCGTTTTAAGGAAAGGTCTACCAAGAATAATAGGGCAAGAAAGATTGCAATCTATATCAAGAACGATAAAATCTATGGTCACCAAATTTCTATTTGCAACAATGGGAACATCGTTGATTCTTCCCATTGTCTTTTTAATGGTGGAATCCGCAAGGTACAAATTTAAATAGCAATCATCAAGATCATGGAAACCTAGAATATCACATAAAGTTTTCGGAATCGGGGAAACACTAGCACCCAAATCACACAAAGCAAAACACTCATGATCTTTAATTCTAATCTTTATAGTAGGTTCCCACTCATCATTAAGTTTTCTAGGTATAGAAACTTCCAAATTAAGTTTTTCATCATAACATTGCAACAAGGCATCAACGATATGTTTGGTAAAAGCTTTATTTTGACTATAAGCATGAGGAGAATTAACAACGGATTGCAACAAGGAAATACAACCTTCTAAAGAACAATTATCATAATCAAATTCCTTGAAATCCGAGATAGTGGGTTCAATACTATTTAAAGTCATGACCTCTCCAATCCCACTTTTACCAAATTTAGCATCAAGATCTAAAAACTCCGAATTTTTGGGACGCCTTCTAGGTAAAGTTGACTCATCATCAGTCCCATAATTATAAAGATTCATATTGCAAAACATAGATCTAATAGGAGATGCATCAATAACTTTAATATCCTCATCATTATTTTCATGGAAACTAGAAGAACACGCTTTTATATAGCTATCTTTTTTAGCACACAATCTAGCGGTTCTTTCCTTACACTCATCAATGGAAATTCTCATTACTTTGAGAGACTCATTGATATCATGATTAGGAGAAGAAGATCTAAGTTTAAGAGAATCAACATCAAGCGAAAGTCTATCAACGTTCCTAGCCAAATCATCAACTTTGAGCAATTTTTCTTCAAGCAAAGCATTGAAATTCTTTTGAGAGATCATAAATTCTTTCACATTATTCTCAAAATCAGAGGGCATCTTATTAAAATTACCATAAGAATTATTGTAGGAATTTCCATAATTATTAGAGGAATTACTAGGGAACGGTCTAGAATTAAAGTTTCCTCTATAAGCATTGTTTCCGAAACTATTCCTACCAACAAAATTCACATCCATAGATTCATTATTATTCTCAATTAAAGTAGACAAAGGCATATCATTGGGATCAAGAGGAGTATTTTTAGTAGCAAACAACTTCATAAGTTCATCCATCTTTCCACTCAAAACATTGATTTCTTCTATGGCATGCACTTTTTTACTAGAAGATCTTTCGGTGTGCCATTGAGAATAATTAGCCATAATACTATTGAGAAGTTTTGTAGCATCTCCTAACGTGATTTCCATAAACGTGCCTCCCGCGGCCGAATCTAGGAGATTTCTAGAGGCAAAGTTCAAACCGACATAAATTTTTTGTATGATCATCCATAAATTCAAACCATGAGTAGGGCAATTGTGAATCATCAATTTCATTCTTTCCCAAGATTGGGCAACATGCTCATGATCAAGTTGTTTAAAATTCATAATATCGTTCCTAAGAGTGATAATCTTAGAGGGAGGAAAATACTTAGAGATAAAAGCATCTTTGCACTTGTTCCAAGAATCAATACTCTTTTTAGGCAAAGACGAAAACCAAAATTTAGCACGATCTCTAAGTGAAAACGGAAATAACTTCAATTTAACAATATTGTTATCCGTATCTTTCTTCTTTTGCATATCACACAAATCAACAAAGTTGTTTAGATGAGAAGCGGCATCTTCACTAGGAAGGCCGGCGAATTGATCTTTCATAACAAGATTCAGCAAAGCAGCATTGATTTCACAAGACTCAACATCATTAAGTGGAGCAATCAGAGTACTAAGGAAATCATTATTATTGATATTCGAGAAATCACACAATTTGGTATTATCTTGTGCCATGGCAACAAGTAATCCAACACACAAGCAAACAGAAAAAGGAAAGCGGAAAGAGAGGAGGAGATTGGGAAAGAGAGGGCGAATAAAACGGCAAAGGTGAAGTGGGGGAGAGGAAAACGAGGGGCAAATGGCAAATAATGTAAATGCGAGGGAGATGAGTTTGTGATGGGTACTTGGTATGTCTTGACTTGAGCAAAGACCTCCCCGGCAATGGCGCCAGAAATCTTTCTTGCTACGTCTTGAGCTTGCGTTGGTTTTCCTTGAAGAGGAAAGGGTGATGCAGCAGAGTAGTGTAAGTATTTCCCTCAGTTTTTGAGAACCAATGTATCAATCCAGTAGGAGGCTCCTCAAAGTCCCACGCACCTACACAAACAAACAAAGAACTCGCAACCAATGCAATAAAGGGGTTGTCAATCCCTTCACGACCACTTGCGAAAATGAGATCTAATAGAGATAGTATGATAAGATAAATATATTTTTGGTATTTTATAATAAAGGTGCAGAAATTAAAGATGCAAATAAAAGTAGATTGGAAGCAAATATGATAAGGGATAGACCCCGGGGCCATAGGTTTCACTAGAGGCTTCTCTAGAGATAGCATAAGTATTACGGTTGGTGAATAAATTACTGTCGAGCAATTGATAGAAAAGCGAATAATTATGAGATTATCTAGGCATGATCATGTATATAGGCATCACATCCGCAATAAGTAGACCGATTCCTGCCTGCATCTACTACTATTACTCCACACATCGACCTACTCCTGCCTGCATCTAGAGTATTAAGTTCACAAAGAATAGAGTAACACCTTAAGCAAGATGACATGATGTAGAGGGATAAACTCATGCAATATGATATAAACCCCATCTTTTTATCCTTGATGGCAACAATACAATATGTGCCTTGCAACCCTTTCTGTCACTGGGTAAGGACACCGCAAGATTGAACCCAAAGATAAGCACTTCTCCCATGGCAAGAAAGATCAATCTAGTAGGCCAAACCAAACCGATAATTCAAAGAGACTTGCAAAGATAACTCAATCATACATAAAAGAATTCAGAGAAGATTCAAATATTATTCATAGATAAACTAGATCATAAACACACAATTCATCGGATCTCGACAAACACACCGCAAAAAGAGATTACATCGAATAGATCTCCACAAGAGAGGGGGAGAACATTGTATTGAGATCCAATAAGAGAGAAGAAGCCATCTAGCTAATAAGTATGGACCCGTAGGTCTGTGGTAAACTACTCACAACTCATCGGAAGGGCGATGGTGTTGGTGTAGAAGCCCTCCATGGTCGATCCCCCCTCCGGCGGAGCACCGACGAAGGCTCCAAGATGGGATCTCGCGGATACAGAAGGTTACGACGGTGGAAATTGTGTTTCGGGTGCTCCATGGATGTTTTCAGGGTACGTAGGCTTATATAGGAGGAAGAAGTACGCCGGTGGCCGCCCGAGGGGCCCACGAGACAGGGGGCGCGCCCTATAGGGGGGGCGCCCTCCTATCTCGTGGCCGCCTCGGCTGCTTCTTGACTTGCACGCCAAGTCCTCTGGATCACGTTTGTTCCAAAAATCATGCCTCTGAAGGTTTCATTCCGTTTGGACTCCGTTTGATATTCCTTTTCTTCAAAATACTGAAATAGGCAAAAAATACAGCAATACGGGCTGGGCCTCCGGTTAGTAGGTTAGTCCCAAAAATGATATAAATGTGTAAAATAAAGCCCATAAACATCCAAAAGGAGTAATATAATAGCATGGAACAATCAAAAATTATAGATACGTTGGAGACGTATCACCGCCTGGAATTTTAGTTATGTCGACTGCAGGAATGAGGAGTGTGTCCTACCCCATCTTTGACGGTCATGAGTATCCTAAGTGGAAGGCCATGATGAAGAAGCGACTCATGGCAATGAACAGTGAACTGTGCACCGTCACTGAGATTGGTCTTACAAATCTATGCAAGATGGCGGAGGCCAATGACATTCGCAAGTACACTCTACTCAACCTCAGAGTGAAGGATGTCATTTGCTCCTGTATGTCCCAAAACCAGTTCAGGAATGTCATGCATCTCAACCATGCGAAGCTAATCTGGGACTGACTCTCTGAGGTCTACGAAGGCCATCGTACTTGTCATGATCCTTCGTTTGAGGATTTCAAGGAATCACTCAAGGAGATGACTTTCGCACCTGAATCATCATCCTCTCACCATGCCTTATGGCAAAGGGTGCCAAGGTAACATAATGCTACCTTCCCGAATCTAGTGATGATGAATCAGGTTGGCCCCAGCTATGTCAAACTTGCTTCCCTTGCCACTAAACTACAAAAGGCTTTAGAAAAGATTCAAAATCAACTAGACATAAGCGATGACCTGTTGGGTGAGGAATTGAATCGAACTAAGACTCTGACAGATAATCTTCAGAGACTTCAAACTCAGTTTGACAATCTTGAAAATCATCATAACACTCTCTTAACTGATCAGGAGAAGCTTTCTTATGAATTTATTCGGAGAAAGCAAGATCTTGAGAAGTTAAAAGCGAGTTATGAAGATATTCAGAAGGAAAATGATTCATTGCTTGCTCAACACATCAGTTCCGCTCAGGAAGAATTTATTCCACCATGTCTGAAATGCATTGAGCGTGAATCTGCTAATTCATCACCTGAATGTTCAAATGCTTCTCTTGCTGCAAATTCTTCAACTGTCTCTGTGGTTACAAATTCCTCATCTGAGGATACCACATGTTTCACTGACGATAATGCAGGGGTGAAGGAATTGTATGTGACAGGCATTTACAAAAGCCTCAAAGGGCATCAAACTCTATGTGATGTGCTCAAAAAGCAGATCTTGAACAGGAACCCTAGGAAAGAGGGTATTGCCTTTGAGAGGAAACTCAATGCTGATGGGACCTACTGGAAACCTGAGGAGTACCCCAAAACCTCATGGGTTGCTGTGAAAGGAACTCCTGTAGATCCGTGCACTTTATCTGGCTTTACCTCTGATTCTTCATATTCCTCTGACGAGTCATTGACTCCAACTATAAACTGTTTAAGAATCAGAACAGTGAAGTATTTGCTCGATATGTTGGAACTAACTGCAGGAATGGTCCCCCTATGAAGAAAATTTGGGTTCCTAAAAGATGCCTTGAAAATCTTCAGGTGAATGTCATCATGACACCACCCATGAAGAATAGGAACCCCAGATCAAATTCTTCATATGTATCAAAATCTTCATATGGATCCAAGTCCTCATATGGACCAAATTCCTCACGCGGATCAAAATCCTCATATGAACATCATCGTGCTAACACTTCTGTTTCATAGGGAAAGTCTAAGGGCATGAATATGTGCATTATTCTTCAAACCATTATGTTCATAAGTCCTCGAAGAATTTCT
The DNA here is from genome assembly GCF_018294505.1 of Triticum aestivum. Classification (NCBI taxonomy): domain Eukaryota; kingdom Viridiplantae; phylum Streptophyta; class Magnoliopsida; order Poales; family Poaceae; genus Triticum; species Triticum aestivum. The sequence goes on along the minus strand of NC_057813.1, from coordinate 97,864,206 downwards.
CTCCTTATTCATATGCTTATCCTAACCACTCTTCTGTGAAACGAAGTGCACTGGCTTCTATGCCATCATTCTCTTATGGAGCTCGCAGAATGATGAACTCTTTTCCACCCCTCTAGATGTGGGTGGTGAAGAAAAAGAACTAATCTCTTATGCAGGGCCAGGTCTCCAGACGAACTTACTCGTCTGAAGAATTTGCTGGAGACCTGAATGCGCTTGAAAGGACGCAAGCTAGTCATGAAGAAATGAATCATTCATTTCTCACATCCTCATATTGCTATATCTGTTACTTTTGATGAAATTGATATCATTCTTCACTAATGAAGTATATGGGTTCGTAAGTTGCACTAATTCATCTGTGGGATGAACAACCCAAAGCTACTGAGTGGGTCCTCGATAGTGGATGTGCAAATCACATGACTGGTGACAGGAGCTTGTTGATGGACACTGATATGTCACCAACTCATCTGAAGCATATCACCTACGCTGACAAAGGCAAAAACAAGGTATTGGGTCTAGGTAAGGTTGCAATCTCAAAGGATAAACACATAGACAAGGTCATGCTTGTTGAGTCATTAGGATTCAGTCTTATGTTTGTCTAAATGCTTTGTGATCTTGATATGGTTGTTGTCTTCGGCAAATTTCGCTGCCTTGTGCTAATCAAATCTGACAACTCCAAAGTCTTCGAAGGCTTTAGGAAAGGAGACTTGTATATTGTTAATTTCTCTATAGGACCACATCCTGCTACATGTCTACTTGCAAAAGCTTCAGAATGTTGGTTATGGCATCGACGACTTGGTCATGCTGGGATGAGGAACTTGCATACGCTCGCGAAGAAGAAGCACGTCATTGACATCGAGGGTGTCAAATTCCTCAACGATCATCTTTGCGGGGCTTGTGAGGCTGGAAAGATCACCAGAGCCAAGCATCCCTCGAAGACTATCATGACCACTTCTCATCCCCTTGAATTACTTCATATGGATCAATTTGGCCCTACTCATTATGCCATGTTCACTAGCTCTGCATCATTATATGGCTTTGTCATAGTTGATGACTATTCTCGTTACACATGGGTGCATATCATCACTTAGAAAAATGAAGTGCAGGAAGTCTTCAGACGATTTTCCTCAAGGGCTTCCACTAACTTCGGTGTGAAGATCAAGCATATCAGGAGTGATAATGGAACCGAGTTCAAGAACACTGGCCTCAATGAATATCTCGGTATGCTTGGTATTACTCACGGATTGTCTGCTCCTTATACTCCTCAGCAGAATGGCGTCGTGGAGCACAAGAACATGACTCTTGTTGAGATGGCCTGCACTATGCTTGATGAATACAAGACGCCTCAGCATTTTTGGCCTGAAGCAATTGATACTGCACACCACATCATCAACGGGGTATACCTTCACAAATTCTTCAAAAACACCTCATATGAATTCGTCACTGACAAGAAACACAATAAGTTATTTCAAAGTCTTCGTTGCTAAATGCTGGATTAGAGATCCTCACCATCACTCTAAATTTGCACCGAAATCACATGAGGGTTTTATGCTTGGTTACAGAAGGGACTCGCACACCTACAGAGTCTTCAACATCAATCATCACAAGGTTGTTGAAACTATAGATGTGTGGTTCGATGAAACTAATGGCTCGCAAAGAGAGCACCTACCTCCTATTCTAGATGAAATGTCACCTGAGGAATCCATAAAGTTCAAAGCTACTGAGGATGTCATCCCTACCGAAGAATCTGCTGAAGAAGTCATTCCTGATCGTGAAGAAAATCATGCTGGTGCTCCTGAAGAAACTGGTCCTGAAGAAACTGCTGGGCCTAAGCAAAGTCGTCAACCCGCACATCCTCGCATTGCAAATGAAGTGAAAGTTGAGAAGATCATCGATGACATTAGGTCCCCTCACGCGGTCAAAAGCTTCACATTTATCTAACTTTTGTGGGCATTTTGCATTTCTCTCTATCATAGAGCCCACTAAAGTAGATGAAGCATTTATGGAATCTGAGTGGATTCAAGCTATGCAAGACGAATTGCATCAATTCAAGTTCAACAATGTGTGGGAGCTTGTCAAGCGACCAGACCCACGCAAGCACAACATCATCGGTACCAAATGGATCTACTTCAACAAACAAGACGAAAATGGCCTCGTGGTGAGGAATAAGGCTCGTCTTGTAGCTCAAGGCTACACATAGGTTGAAGGAATTGATTTTGATGAAACTTTTGCACCTGTTGCTAGACTTGAGGCTATTCGCATATTGCTTGCTTATGCTAACCATCATAATATCATCTTACAACAAATGGATGTGAAAAGTGCATTCCTCAATGGTAAGCTTGAGGAAGAAGTATATGTTGCTCAACCACCAGGTTTTGAGGATCCAAAATTTCCAGATCACATCTACAGACTCAACAAGGCCCTCTATGGCCTCAAGCAAGCACCTCGGACGTGGTATGACACACTGAAGGAATTCCTCATGAAGAAAGGCTTCAAACCTGGTTCACTTGACCCAACTCTTTTCACCAAAACATATGATGATGAATTATTCGTGTGCCAGATATATGTTGATGATGTTATCTTTGGCTGTACTAACCAACGTTACAGTGATGAATTTGCCTATATGATGAGTGAAGAATATCAAATGTCTATAATGGGAGAATTGAAATTCTTCTTAGGTCTTCAGATTCGTCAACAATACAATGGCATATTCAAATCTCAGGAGAAAGTACCTCAAGGATGTGTTGAGGAAATTCAACATGCAAGATTGCAAAGGCGTCAAAATTCCTATGCCCACAAATGGCCATCTACGCACTGATGAAAATGGTAAAGACTTCGATCAAAAGGTATACCGCTCCATGATTGGCTCTTTATTGTACCTATGTGCATCTAGGCCGGATATTATGCTTAGTGTTTGCATGTGTGCCTGATTTCAAGCTACATCGAAGGAATCACACCATAAGGCTGTGAAGCATATTCTACGATATCTAGCTCACACACCAACACTTGGATTATGGTATCCCAAGGGCTATTCCTTTGATCTCATTGGATATTCAGACTCTGACTATGCTGGCGATCGGGTGGACTGCAAGTCAACGTCAGGCACATGTCATTTCCTCGGACGATCCTTGGTATGTTGGTCCTAGAAGAAGCAGAACTGCGTATCACTCTCCACTGCAGAAGCTGAGTACATTGCTGCTGGATCTTGCTGTGGTCAATTACTATGGATGAAGCAAACACTCAAGGACTATGGCATCGACGTGAAGAATGTGCCACTCTATTGCGACAACGAGAGTGCTATCAAGATTGCACACAACCCAGTTCAGCACTCGAAGACAAAGCACATTCAGATTCGTCATCATTTTGTTTGTGACCATGTGTTGAAGGGCGACATCTCCATCGACCATGCAAGTACTGAAGACCAGCTGGCCGATATCTTCACAAAGCCCTTGGATGAGAAGAGGTTTAGCAAGTTGCGGTGTGAGCTAAATATCCTAGAATCTTCGAATGTTCTTTGAAAAGGACACACATCCTAACACTTATGCTGACTTGATGACTTAGATGTGAAACCCATGAAGTAACATTTTTCTTCAATCAATGAAGATTAACCCTCTAAGTGTGAAGACATTAATGAAGAAATTGATTCTCAGAACCCTATGAGAGTTGTACGCGGTGTCTGAAATCAGCTTTCTTATACGGTGGGTTACGCCACCAACCAAAGTTGAAAATCTTCAATTTGAGTTTTTCTTCATTTTTGAAATTCCTCAGTTTTTCAAATTCTTCAACTTTGCATTGTCTTCACTCTTTCCATCGTTGTTCTTCATTTGACTATATATATATACGAGTTTAAGTCCTCTACAACATCCACTTATTGCTAATTCTTCAAGTTGACTTTTCTGCTAAGTGAATGTGATCGGACCCTTCCCCCTCTATGCTAAACTCAACCCAGTCTGTTCACAAATTATTCATGTGCGTTCTATTTGAAACTCGTTCAAATTCTTCACTGTGTCCTTGTCAGCTGAAGAAATTGCGAACGACACTTTAAAATATTCTTATCTGAATTTTTCGGCTTTTGCCGCTCAAACCGTTACGCATTCCACAGTATACTTATCTATTCACCCACGGTCTCACACGATCTCCACCTCTGAGTACGTGGGTGACACATGTTGCACGAATGAGAAGGGTCAGGGGCACATTCATCCAAATTCTTCGGGCGAACAGTTTTTCACCTCAGCTACAAATACCACCTTCCCTTCCTCATTTCACTTTTACTCCACTCTACCTCACTCCCTCGCTCGAGCTTCTCAATCCCTAGCGCCGCCGCTACCTCCATCATCACCGGTGAGGAAGAGCTTCACTGCCTCAACCTCGTCGCCGTCGTATTCGCGCCGGCCGCGGAAATCTTCCCTCTGCCGCCGCCGTAGACGTCTTCCTCCGCCAAGTTAGGGCATGGAAGATCCGAGCGGACGAACCTCTAAATCTACACCTCTTGTTCGTCGTGTTCTTCATCAAGGGTAATTAAAAGTTTCTTTTACTGCATTTATTCTACTGATGATTTTCATCAAATCTTCAAAAGGTGTTTATTCTTCAACCTCCACACTCTAAACACCTAGCACAAATCTCCAGTTCTTGATCTGTTTCTCTAAGTGACATTTTTATTCATGACTCCTCAATTGTGTAAATCTCATGATCCGCACAACTCTGGAACCTAAGTCAAAGAACGCTTAGTGAAATTCTTCAAGACACATCGGGTCAAATTTCCTCAAACTTGTTCGGTTTTACAAAAAACTTCTGAGAATGCATATGACCTCTCAAATTCCTCACACCTATACTCTGTTCACAGGTACACATGTCTACTGCTGAATCACTAGGTTCTCATCAACTTAACTCATTTGCAGCGTTCCTCGAAGAAAAGCTACATACTTCTTCAGAGAAATCAATTGTGCAAATTCCTCAACTGAAGAAAATGGCAGATGGTAAAAGGCCTCGGAAAGGAGGAAAAAAGATTGAAGTTAATAATGCTTTTGAGATCCCTGCGGACATTTATGCAGGGTACTGCATGCCTGATGAGGCAACTCTTGGCAAGGAAATGAAGAATGAGTGCAAAGTGCGCATTCAGAGGATTGAAAGAAGATGGGCAAGAGAGTGGAGGGAGTACATATATGTCACTCCCAAATATATGAAGAAAACAACTCTTAACCCTCCGTGCTCAAGACCTCCTCTGGCACCTGGCCAAAGAGCTGATCCAACAAGCCTTAAACGCGGTGATGATTATGCTGGTGAATGGGCCAGGCGGCAAGCTAAGTTGTCCAAGCAGGCCAAAGAAGCAGTGAAGAAATTTAATGAGGATTCTATTGCTGCCGCTGCCGCTGCTTAGGCTTCTTCAAGCAAGAAGGCTATGCCAAAGAAGACAGCCAAGAAACCACCTTCCTCAGCAATGCCCTCACGGCCAAGTTCTTCTTTAATGCCCTCATGGCCAATTTCCTCAGTGCCACCAAGGCAATTTCCTCAAGCTGCCCCAGTTCCTCAAGCTGCATAAATTCCTCGGGCTTCAAAACCCTCAGCTCCTCTAGCAAAGTCCTCATCACCCATGCATCTCGCCACGTGCCAAAGGACCACTGGCATATCAATTGCCTCAGGAGCTTCATCAAGTTCTTCAACTCATCCTTCATCAACCGGCCACACTCTGCTGAAGACCAAGGCCGCTGCTGGACGAGGCACTAGACCAAGTCCTCACCAGAAGTAGGTGGTCTTTCAAACTCCGTCTGATGATGAAGCTGATGATGATGAATTAGCTGATATCATCAAGGATAGACAACAGCGGGCCACTAGAGCCAAAGGGAGTGATGTGCCCCTTCTACTAGATCCGAAGAAGATCCTCAATTTCATCGATCTTTGGCATAAATATCCCAATGCTCCAATGCCAGAGTTGGGCCTCACTCCTAGAAAAAGTCACATGGTGACAGCATTCATTGCTGAAGAAAAGTGGAAGTATGACCAAGCCAGAGTGGCTAAGAAAGCGCAGTACAAGAAGCAGCGCTATCTAAAGGACAATGTCCTCGGTCTTTCACCTGACCAGCTCATTGCACTGCAAGCTGATATCAAAAAGCTCAGCGATGAATTTGACGCCTACAAGGCTGAATGGTAGGGTGCCAAGGTCAGATTCGTCAAGCTGACGAGGAAATTCACTTCAAGTGCTGCTGCTCCTGTGCACATTAAAGTCATTCCGGCTGAAGCATCTGCACAAGCCACTGAAGGAATTGCCAGCACCACTGATGAAAATCAGTCTGCTGATGAAACTGCAAGCACCAGGGCTGCTGAAGAAATTCCAGCCTCTGAAGAAACTGCCAGGGCAACCACTAGTGTTGCGCCTGAAGAATCTTCCAGGCCAGCTAAATACTCTGTTGCCGCGCCTGAAGAAATTGGTCAAGACAGGTGATACGTCTCCAACGTATCTATAATTTTTGATTGTTGCTTGCTATTATATTACCCCTTTTGGATGTTTATGGGCTTTATTTTACACATTTATATCATTTTTGGGACTAACCTACTAACCAGAGGCCCAGCCCGTATTGCTGTTTTTTTTGCCTATTTCAGTATTTTGAAGAAAAGGAATATCAAACAGAGTCCAAACGGAATGAAACCTTCGGGAGCGTGATTTTTGGAACGAACGTGATCCAGAGGACTTGGAGTGCAAGTCAAGAAGCAATCGACGCAGCCAGGAGATAGGAGGGCGCGCCCACCCCTCCTGGGCGCGCCCCTGTCTCCTGGGCCCCTCAAGTGGCCACTGACGTACTTCCTCCTCCTATATATACCTACGTACCCCAAAAACATCCAGGGAGCCACCGAAACACAATTTCCACCACCGTAACCTTCTGTATCCGCGAGATCCCATCTTGGAGCCTTCGCCGGCGCTCTGCCCGAGGGGGAATCGACCACGGAGGGCTTCTACATCAACACCATAGCCCCTCCGATGAGTTGTGAGTACTTTACCACAGACCTTCGGGTCCATAGTTATTAGCTAGTTGGCTTCTTCTCTCTTTTTGGATCTCAATACAATGTTCTCCCCCTCTCTTGTGGAGATCTATTCGATGTAAACTCTTTTTGCAGTGTGTTTGTCGAGATCCGATGAATTGTGGGTTTATGATCAAGTTTATATATGAGAAATATTTGAATTTTCTCTGAATTCTTTTATGTATGATCGAATTATCTTTGCAAGTCTCTTTGAATTATCAGTTTGGTTTGGCCTACTAGATTGATCTTTCTTGCAATGGGAGAATTGCTTAGCTTTGGGTTCAATCTTGCGGTGTCCTTACCCAGTGACAGAAAGGGTTGCAAGGCACGTATTGTATTGTTGCCATCGAGGATAAAAAGATGGGGGTTATATCATATTGCATGAGTTATCCCTCTACATCATGTCATCTTTCTTAATGCGTTACTCTATTCTTATGAACTTAATACTCTAGATTCATGCTGGATAGCGATCGATGTGTGGAGTAATAATAGTAGATGCAGGCAGGAGTTGGTCTACTTGTCGCAGACGTGATGCCTATATACATGGTCATGCCTAGATAATCTCATAATTATTCGCTTTTCTATCAATTGGTCGACAGTAATTTGTTCACCCACCGTAATACTTATGCTATCTTGAGAGAAGCCACTAGTGAAACCTATGGCCCCCGGGTCTATCTTTTATGATATAAGCTTTCATTCTACTTTTATTTGCATCTTTACTTTTTGCATCTATATTATAAAATACCAAAAATATATTTATCTTATCATACTATCTCTATCAGATCTCACTTTCGCCAGTGGTCGTGAAGGGATTGACAACCCCTTTATTGCGTTGGTTGTGAGTTCTTTGTTTGTTTGTGTAGGTGAGTGGGACTTTTGAGGAGCCTCCTACTGGATTGATACCTTGGTTCTCAAAAACTAAGGGAAATACTTACGCTACTAATGCTGCATCACCATTTCCTCTTAAAGAAAAACCAACGCAAGCTCAAGACGTAGCAAGAAGGATTTCTGGCGCCGTTGCCGGGGAAGTCTTCGCTCAAGTCAAGACATACCAAGTACCCAGCACAAACCCATCTCCCTCGCATTTACATTATTTGCCATTTGCCTCTCGTTTTCCTCTCCCCCACTTCATCCTTGCCGTTTTATTCGCCCTTCTTCTGTTCGTCTTTTTGCTTTGATGTCTTACTTGGCTCGTTTGCTCGTTTGGTTGGAATAGTTGTTTATTTATTACTAAACAGAGAGCCTAAGAATTATGGATTCTCATCCGCTTGCTAATCTTTTTAAGAGATCCAATTATGATGAACCAATTGCTAGTGAGTTTTGTGCACTAGATAATCTTTATGAAGCTTTGCTCAAAATTTGTGAATCTGAAAATTATGATGAAGAAATTTATGAAGAGATTCACGATAACTTCTTGAATAAATAGCATGATTGTAATGATTTTCCTATAAATTCTCTTGATGTCAATTGTGCTAATAATATGCAAAACCCTAAGCTTGGGGATGCTAGTTTTGCTATGTCTATTACTTGTTTCAATGATCATGATTGGGGTGATTCTTCTTATAACCTTTAAAATTTATTTAAGCTGCATGATGAATATGAGATTGATAATAGTGTTTGCAATAATATTGAAAGTGGGTTTGGAAGAGTGTCAAGTTTAGATCCCACATATTTGGAGTATGTTCAATCTTATGATATTTTTGATAAAAGTGGGTTTGGAGAGGTCATGACTTTAGTTAATGTTAATCCCACTATCTTGGAAGAGTGTCAACTTTGCATGCATGTGGATCGTGTTGAGAATATTTTTTGTGATAGCTATATTGTTGAATTTGCTTATGATCCTACATGTAATTATTATGAGAGAGGAAAATATGGTTGTAGAAATTTTCATGTTACTAAATTACCTCTCGTCATGTTGAGATTGCTATCGTCTCTTTCTTTTTCCTTGCATATGCTAGTTTTTGCTTGCCTTACAAATTTGTTTGCTTATAATATGCATACGCATAGGAAGTATGTTAGACTTAGATGTGTTTTTCACGTGTTTCATGATGCTCCCTTTGCGCTTCAATTCTTGTCTTTCATGTGAGCATCATTAAAATTATCAATGCGTAGCTAAAAGGCTTTAAAGAAAAGCCCTTGTTGGGAGTCAACCCAATATTTTTCCTTGCTGTTATTCAAAAAATTCTGCATATACTTTCTGTTTAGATGTGTTTTTATGCTTTAGTTAGTGTTTGTGCCAAGTAGAACCTATGGGATAACCTATGATGATAGTTGATTTGATTCTGCTGAAAAACAGAAACTTTGCGCTCACGAGAAAAAAATCAATAAATCACAGAAACGTGATTTTGCATTGATTATTTTTGCTTCTGATCAATAAACAAATTTTCCAGGACTTCCTATTTTTGTAGGATTTTTCGAGTTCCAGAAGTTTGTGTTAGTTACAGATTTCTACAAACTGTTCTGTTTTTGACAGATTCTGTTTTTCGTGTGTTGTTTGGTTATTTTGATGCATCTATGGCTAGTATTAAGTGGTATTAACCATAGAGAACTTGGAATACAGTAGGTTTGACACCAAAATAAATAAAGAATGAGTTCATTACAGTACCTTATGTGGTGGTTTTGTTTTCTTTCACTAACGGAGCTTATAAGATTTCCTGTTGACTTTTGTGTTGTGAAGTTTTCAAGTTTTGGGTAAAGCTTTCATGGACAATGAAGTAAGGAGTGGCAAGAGCCTAATCTTGGGGATGCCCATGGAACCCCAAGATATTCAAGAGTAGCCAAAATCCTAAGCTTGGGGATGCCCTGGGAAGGCATCCCCTCTTTCGTCTTCGTTCATTGGTAACTTTACTTGGAGCTATATTTTTATTCGCCACATGATATGTGTTTTTCTTGGAGTGTCGTGTATTATATTAGTCTTTGCTTTTTAGTTTAACACAATCATCCTTGCTGTACACACCTTTTGGGAGAAGCCTATTTGATTGAATTTAATAGAAATTGCTAGTCTCTCATGTTTCACTTATATTATTTTGAGAGTCTTTTAGAATAGCATGGTATTTGCTATGGTTATAAATTGGTCCTAGAATGGTAGGCATCCAAGTTCGGTATAATAAAAACTATCATAGGAAGTGAATTGGATGTTATGATCAATTTGATACTTGATAATTGTTTTGAGATATGGAGGTAGTGATATTAAAGTCATGCTAGTTGGGTGATTATGAATTTAAAGAATGCTTGTTTTGAAGTTAGTAAGTCCCGTAGCATGCACATATGGTTAAAGTTGTGTAACAAATTTGAAACATGGAGTGTACCTGGCTTGTGCATCCTTATGAGCGGCGGTCGGGGACGAGCGATGGTCTTTTCCTACCAATCTATCCCTCTAGGAGCATGCGCGTAGTGCTTGATTTTTGATGACTTCTAAATTTTTGCAATAAGTATATGAGTTCCTTTGACTAATGTTGAGTCCATGGATTATACGCACTTTTACCTTTCCACCATTGCTAGCCTCTTCGGTACCGTGCATTGCCCTTTCTCACCTTGAGAGTTGGTGCAAACTTCGCCGGTGCATCCAAACCCCGTGATACGATACGCTCTATCACACATAAACCTCTTTATATCTTCCTCAAAACATCCACCATACCTACCTATTATGGCATTTCCATATCCATTCCGAGATATATTGCCATGCAACTTTTCACCGTTCTGTTCATCATTATCATGACATACTTTAGTTTTGTCATATTGCCATTGCATGATCATGTAGTTGACATTGTATTTGTGGCAAAGCCACCATGCATAATTATTCATACATGTCACTCTTGATTCATTGCACCATCCCATTACACCGCTGGAGGCATTCATATAGAGTCATATCTTGTTCTAGTTTCGAGTTGTAATTCATATGTTGTAATCAATGAAAGTGTGATGATCATCATTATTAGAGCATTGCCCAAAAAGAAAAAGAAAGAAGAAAGGCCAAAAGAAAAAAAGAAAGGCCAAAGAAAAAAAAGAAAGGCTAAAGAAAAAAAAGAAAAAGAAAAAAAGAAAATAAATAAAAGGGGCAATGTTACTATCTCTTTTTCCACACTTGTGCTTCAAAGTAGTACCATGTTCTTTATGTAGTGAGTCTCATATCTTGTGCTTCAAAGTAGCACCACGTTTTTCATATAGTGAGTCTCATATGTTGTCACTTTCATATACTGGTGGGAATTTTTCATTATAGAACTTGGCTTGTATATTGCTACGATGGGCTTCCTCAAATGCCCTAGGTCTTCCTGAGCAAGCAAGTTGGATGCACACCCACTAGTTTTCTTTTGTTGAGCATTCATTTATAGATCTAGTGCATCCGTTGCATGGAAATCCCTACTCCTCATGTTGACATCAATTGATGGGCATCTCCATAGCCCGTTGATTATCCTCGTCAATGTGAGACTATCTCATTTTTTTCTTCTCCACACAATCCCCATCATCATATTATATTCCACCCATAGTGCTATATCCATGGCTCACGCTCATGTATTGCGTGAAGGTTGAAAAAGTTTGAGATTATTTAAGTATGAAACAATTGCTTGGCTTGTCATCGGGGGTGTAGAATTTGGGAACATCTTTGTGTGACGAAAATGAAGCATAGCCTAACTATATGATTTTGTAGGGATGAACTTTCTTTAGCCATGTTATTTTGAGAAGACATGATTGCTTTCATTAGTATGCTTGAAGTGTTACTATTTCTTATATCAATATGAACTTTTATTTTGAATCATTTGGATCTGAACATTCATGCCACAATAAAGAAAATTACATTGATAATTATGCTAGGTAGCATTCCACATCAAAATTCTGTTTTTATCATTTACCTACTCGAGGACGAGCAGGAATTAAGCTTGGGGATGCTTGATACGCCTCCAACGTATCTATAATTTTTGATTGTTCCATTCTATTATATTACCCCTTGTGGATGTTTATGGGCTTTATTTTACACATTTATATCATTTTTGGGACTAACCTACTAACCGGAGGCTCATCCCGTATTGCTGTTTTTTTGCCTATTTCAGTATTTCGAAGAAAAGGAATATCAAACGGAGTCCAAACAGAATAAAACCTCCGTGTGTGTGATTTTTGGAACGAATGTGATCCAGAGGACTTGGAGTGCAAGTCAAGAAGCAATCGAGGTGGCCAGGAGATAGGAGGGCGCGCCCACCCCTCCTAGGCGCGCCCCTGTCTCCTGGGCCCCTCGAGCGGCCACCGACGTACTTCTTCCTCCTATATATACCTACGTACCCCGAAAACATCCAGGGAGCCACCGAAACACAATTTCCACCGCCGCAAACTTCTGTATCCGCGAGATCCCATCTTGGAGCCTTTGCCGGCGCTCCACCGGAGGGGGAATCGACCATGGAGGGCTTCTACATCAACACCATAGCCCCTCCGATGAGTTGTGAGTAGTTTACCACAGAACATCGGGTACATAGTTATTAGCTAGTTGGTTTCTTCTCTCTTTTTGGATCTCAATACAATGTTCTCCCCTTCTCTTGTGGAGATTTATTCGATGTAAACTCTTTTTGTGGTGTGTTTGTCGAGATCCGATGAATTGTGGGTTTATGATCAAGTTTATCTATGAGAACTATTTGAATCTTCTCTGAATTCTTTTATGTATGATTGAGTTATCTTTGCAAGTCTCTTCGAATTATCAGTTTGGTTTGGCCTACTAGATTGATCTTTCTTGCCATGGGAGAAGTGCTTAGCTTTGGATTCAATCTTGCGGTGTCCTTACCCAGTGACAGAAAGGGTTGCAAGGAACGTATTGTATTGTTGCCATCGAGGATAAAAATATGGGGTTTATATCATATTGCTTGAGTTTATCCCTCAACATAATGTCATCTTTCTTAATGCGTTACTCTGTTCTTATGAACTTAATACTCTAGATGCATGCTGGATAGCGGTCGATGTGTGGAGTAATAGTAGTAGATGCAGGCAGGAGTCGGTCTACTTGTCGCGGACGTGATGCCTATATACATGGTCATGCCTAGATAATCTCATAATTATTCTCTTTTCTATCAATTGCTCGACAGTAATTTGTTCACCCACCGTAATACTTATGCTATTTTGAGAGAAGCCACTAGTGAAACCTATGGCCCCCGGGTCTATCTTTTATCATATAAGCTTTCAATCTACTTTTATTTGCATCTTTACTTTTTGCATCTATATTATAAAATACCAAAAATATATTTATCTTATCATACTATCTCTATCAGATCCCACTTTCGCAAGTGGCCGTGAAGGGATTGACAACCCCTTTATTGCGTTGGTTGCGAGTTCTTTGTTTGTTTGTGTAGGTGCGTGGGACTTTTGAGGAGCCTCCTACTGGATTGATACCTTGGTTCTCAAAAACTGAGGGAAATACTTACGCTACTATTGCTGCATCACCCTTTCCTCTTCAAGGAAAACCAACGCAAGCTCAAGACGTAGCAAAAGACCAACTACATCAGTTGGGCCTGAAGAAATTGATCCAACTCCCACTCCTTCGCCTGCACCAACACCAAGCCCAGTTCTTCCTTCTGCTCTGGAAGTGAAGAAAACCAAAGCTACGGAGCGTGCTACTCTGAAGAAGAGGAAAGCATCAGCTGTCACAGAATCTTCGGCCCCCAAGACGGTGAAGATTTTGACAAGTTCAATGGACAATCCCATCGATGTTGTTCCTCTTGCAATCATGCCATCAAAGGAACTTGTTCCTCATGGTGAAGAATATCAGATTCCTGAAGAATCTACTGAAGAAGATCCCTCTACTGCTTCCACAGAGCAGATGGATGAAGAAATTGAAGTTGAGACTTTCACTTCAACTCCCCTGGTATCATCGCCAATGCCTCACTTCACTTCTGAAGAGGGAGACATTGAAGAAATGGAAGTGGATGAGTATGTGGACATTGGCTGCACCACTCCAGTGATGAACGATGATTTTTGGGATAGTCAACACCCCAAATCTCCTCTATTCACACCACTGCAGCAAATTCCTCAGTCCCCAGCACCAACAGAAGTTCAGATGGGCTCTGAAGAAATTCATCATGCCCCTTCCATTCATGAAGAAATTCCAGCCACTACTGCTGATGAAAATGCTGCTGAAGAAATGGAGGCCTAGGCTGCAAATGAAGCAGAAACTGAAATTTCTCAACCTGCGGCTCCAGAGATTGACATTGCAGAAGTCATTCTTCAAATCACTAATACTCCTCAGCCCCAGCCGAAGAATCCATTCTCCAAAATTCTGAAGTGCAAGGCTGATGCCTTCTTCAATGAGCATGTATTCTTCACTGATTACAATCCATATGATTCTGCTCGTCTGAGGAGGAAGCGCTTCTGGACAGCTAGTCAAGCTAATTTCTATTCTTCATTGCTATTCAACAAGGATAAAGTCTTCGACCATGAGCATATTCCTCACTTGGATATGGAATCACTGTCTTGCTTCATGCCAGTCCTTGCTGCCATTCATGATGCTGGCCTGCTCAATTTCTGCACTGACATATGCGATTGGAATGAAGAACTCATTCTTCGCGCCAGTCCTTGCTGCCATTCATGAGTCAATGCTGAAGATGTGAACTCATGGGTGTTGAACTGGATGACATAGGACACACACTATAAGGCACCGGCCACTGAATTGCTTCGTGCCATGCCTGTGAGTCCTCCCCCAGAAGGTGCACATCTCATCTACTCTGAAACTGAGCTGTCAGATCATTTCATGCAAGTGCTGATGAAGCCTGGACAAGCCTCAAGGACCAAATTCCTTTTGAAGGAATTGCAATATGTGCCAAGTACAGTCTATCACATTCTGACGAAGACATTGAGTCCAATCAAAGGCCACGACTCGAATGATGAAGAAGTCGTTGGCATCATGAAGAATCTGCTTTTCAACATCATGCACGGTATTCCCGTGAACTATCATGATTTCTTCAAGAGGACTTTGGCAAACGTTGCAATGTCCCCATTTGAGTTTAAGCCTCATGCTCCCTGGATTACGAGATTCATCAGATCAAGGTCTTCACTCAACTACAAAGCTAATACACTCGACCATGGCAACCTTGCCCCCAATTGAAGTCCTCAAATGGACATTTTCCTCAGCTGATGAAAAGGGCAAGGCCACTCCTGTTATTGATGAGGGCATTCGACCATTGGATGACAGTTTCGCAAAGCTGCTTCATACTCCACCAACGATGACTCTACTACTCATGATTCTGTCGCTAATGCCTCAAAGCAAAGTCCTCAGGCAACAGCTCCAAGGGTGATGACTGATCGTGAGCTCCTCCTCAGTCTTCATAAAAAGGTGGATCACAATCACAAATGGGTAAATTGTCAGTTTGGTTCAATTCTTCACAACATGACTGCCACCTATAATTCAGTGAAGAAGAACCATTACTACTTTAATGAAGTGTTTGATCGCACCTGGGCTATACTGTCTCAACTTTACGGTGATGAGGATCTCAAGCAGATGGGCTACAAGCAGGACTTCGGATGGTCTAAGCCCCCACCGAAGAGATTCAAGAAAGTTGCAATTCCTTCTCTGGTGCCCAATTCATATTCCTCATCTCGTGATACTGATGAAAATGAAGATCTGGTCGACACTACAGCAGGCCCTACTCCAACAAATGACCCCATCAATGCTGACGCTCGTCCATCGACTTCGTGAAGAAGTTCTTCAAGGGCGTTAGTCCTCACTTTTCGTCCCTTTTGGTCATTTGATGACAAAGGGGGAGAAATTTGAGTTAGTCTTCAAGCGGGTCTATATATATGGGCGTTTTTTTTTGTTAAGTTGCAACTCTCGCTCTTCTGAAGCTTTTGTTGATTGAGTTGTAAACTTAAGTCCGATGGTGACCTGATACTTTTGCTATGTTTTTTCTGCATGCTATTTCCTCATTAATGCTATGCACGCATGATGAATCACATCAGTCACCATATTTCATCATACATTTCAAATTCTTCATTTCATATGTTAAATTTGTGTATGAATTACAAGATATAGGGGGAGATCTCCATGATTCTACACTTCAAATGTGCATTGCTTCAAAAGCAAATACCTCACTATGCACATCTTCAGGGGGAGTTCTTCTATATCTTGCAATCAAATTCCTCAATATTGAGTACTTTCAATTCATATGTTTATCCCCGTTGAAAACTTAACCTATATTGTCATCAATCACCAAAAAGGGGGAGACTGTAAGTGCATCTAGTGCCCCTTACTGATCTTGGTGTATTGAAGACTTATAGGTTAAGGGACTAATATGTTTGTGAGTGTACACGGGCTCTATAAGTCAATGAGGAGTTTGATATTTACAGTGAAAGTCAACCCCTAAAAATGAATGTCTTCGGCTGAAGACTTTGGTTCTCCTGAAGACTTTGAAAGTGAAGAAATTGGTGTGACTGTGAAGACTTGATATTCATTCGAGGACTATGAAGCGTGAAGACTTTTGTTTTCATAGTTTCATTTTCTTCTTCTTGAGTCATAGGAAACACCGTACTGTTAAAGGGGGTCGAGGTAATACTAAGGAAACTAATTTCCAAGTGATGCTCATCTCAAAATCCTACACCTAACCAATCCTTCAAGTGAAGCCACTTGAAATCTCATATCAGTTCAGTCAATTTCTTCAGTGATAGAGACGAATATCTTCTGGTCTCTGACGAATTTGTTCTGACTTAGGAGTTAGGAATTCGCCAGTGTGGATTGCCTACACAGTGAGGAACATGATAACCTTGAGGAATTCGAACCTCAAATCCGACCGTTGCTGTGCCGCGCGCTAGCTGTCCCAAAATATCCTACCACCTAACGGTCATATAAGCCAAGGGCATTTATGTCTTATCATGTCGGGATGCTCCCTAGGCTATAAATAGCCGCCCCCTACAACCACTAGCTGGTTGGCTGCTCCGAGAGAAACTGACACTTGTCATTTGAGAGCATCCCATCCTCCGAGGACTTTGAGCGAAAATCTTCAAGTGAGGAAAACCCAAATCCCAAACCCAAACCTACAAACCCCAAAGTGATTGAGCATCACTGAAGATATTGTTCCTGTGTGGAGCCAATGCTTGTTACCTTTGAGGACTGTGTATCCTCCAGACGGTTAGGCGTCATGGTTTGAGCATCCAAGAGGAATTGTGGATTGCCGAGTGACCAAGTCTGTGAAGGTTTGGAAGTCACCTGTGAAGACTTACCACTACTGTTGGGCGAGGTCTGTGTGATCTTAGCTCAAGGAGAATACGGTGAGGACTGTGTGTCCAGGACTGTGTGTCCTCAAGTTTAAATACTCAGCCGCTCCAACCAGACTTACAACTGTCACAACAGTTGGAATTGGTAATACCAAATCATTGTCTTCACCAATCCAACTGGTTCTATTTCCTCAACCCTTTCATTTCCTCAGTTATGTGTTGATGTACCTGATCATTACTGTTTGAAGACTTTGACTGAAGACTTTCTCTAATTCCTGAATCCTTTTCCTTCAGTCAGTTTGTCTTCATCCTGCTTATCCTGTGTTTACGCTTTCTGTACTCTGTGTTTGTCTTTCATTTCATCATGATGACTATGCTGTTACTCTGTTTTGCTTATACGTGAGTACTTATTCGCTGCAAGTAGTTCTTCACTTAGTAATTTCCTCACCCTGAAATTCCTCAGTGAAGAATTCATAAAAATCGCCTATTCACCCCCCCTCTAGTCGACGTAACGCACTTTCACTTTTTCATAAGCGGTTTAGTGAATATATCCACCAATTGCTTATCGGTACGAACATGCTTAAGATTAATGTCTCCTTTTGCCACATGATCATGAATGAAATGATGAAGAACTTCAATATGCTTAGTTAGAGAATGTTGCATAAGATTATGAGCAATCTTAATAGCATTCTCATTGTCACAAAGCAATGGAACATGTTTCACATGTATCCCATAATCTTTAAGAGTTTGGGTCATCCAAAGTAATTGAGCACAACATGATCCGGCGGCAATGTATTCCGTTTCGGCGGTGGATAAGGATACCGAGTTTTGTTTCTTGGAGGACCAAGACACAAGGGTTCTACCAATAGATTAACAAGTACCTGAAGTGGACTTTCTATCAACCTTGTCATCTGCATAGTCCGAGTTAGAGTACCCAACAAGATCAACAGATGACCTCTTAGGATACCATATGCCAAAGTTTGGTGTATGAATTAAGTATCTCACTATCCTTTTCATGGCCTTAAGATGACACTCTATAGGAGCCGATTGATATAGTGCACACATGCACACACTTAGCATATTACCAGGACGGGATGCACATAGATATAACAATGAGCCAATCATAGAGCGGTAAACCTTTTGGTCAACTGGATTACCATCCTTTGTGAAGTCAAGATGTCCACTAGTAGGCATGGTTTTTTTCATACCTTTGCTTTCTTGCATGTTGAACTTCTTGAATAGATCTTTGGTATACTTTGTTTGTGAGAAAAATGTACCTTCCTTAGTTTGCTTAACTTGCAATCCAAGGAAAAAATTGAGTTCACTCATCATATACATCTCGAACTTCTCCGACATTAGCCTTACAAACTTTTCACTAAAATGGGGGTTAGTAGAACCAAATATAATATCATCGACACAGATTTGGCACGCAAATAATTCACCATCAACCCTTTTAGTAAAAAGTGTAGAATCAATTTTCCCAATTTCAAAGCCTTTTTCAATGAGAAATTTAGTCAATCATTTATACCATGCTCTAGGAGCTTGTTTCAGACCATAAAGAGCTTTGTGAAGTTTGTAGACATGATTAGGTTTCCTGGGATTAACAAAGCCGGGAGGTTTCTTAACATAAACTTCCTCCTTAATATCTTCATTTATAAAAGCACTCTTAATATCCATTTGGTATAAAGTGATATCATTATGATTGGCATAAGCAAGTAAAATGGGAATGGACTTAAGTCTAGCAACGGGGGCATATGTCTCACCATAGTCCATACCTTCGACTTGAGTGTAGCCTTGAGCAACGAGATGTGCCTTGTTGCGTGCAACTAGACCATCCTCATCTTGCTTATTCTGAAACACTCATTTGGTACCAATGATGTTTTGGTTTTCCTTGGGCTTCTCAACCAATGTCCACACTTGGTTTCTCTCGAAGTTGTGTAGCTCATGCATAGCGTTTATCCAATATGGAACCTCTAGAGCTTCTTCAACCTTCATGGGCTCAACCCTAGAAATGAATGAGTAATATTCACAAAAGTTAGCTAAGTGAGTTTTAGAGTGAGTAATTCTCTCGGATTGGATATCATTGAAGATTTGTTCGACGGGATGATCTCTTGAGATTCTTCTCTAACTCATGGAAGCTATTGCTTGGGTTGAGGTGGAACATCCTATATTGGAATATGCCCTAGAGGCAATAATAAAGTGGTTATTATTATATTTCCTTGTTCATGATAATCGTTTATTATCCATGCTATAATTGTATTGACCGAAAACTCAAATACATGTGTGGTTATATAGACAACGACATGTCCCTAGTAAGCCTCTACCGAACTAGCTCATTGATCAAAGATGGCTATGGTTTCCTAGCCATAGACATGAGTTGTCATTTGATAATGGGGTCACATCATTAGGAGAATGATGTGATGGATGATAATCCCCAAGTCCAAGGAATCATCGTAGCAATTTCCAAAGGTGGAAGTGATAAGTATAGAGTGTCGAACCCACAAGGAGCTAAAGGTAAGATCAATATTCTCTCAAGTCCTATCTGCCACTAATACGACTCTACGTACACCGAGCTTTTGCTTCTGTCTAGAAACGAGAAATAAAACTACGTTGTGGGTATGAAGAGGATAGCTTTATATGATATCGGAGAACTAAAATATAAAAATAGGTGTTGTTAACATAAAGTTAGAATATATTACTATGTTATAAACAACGAGTGTGGAATAATGATGGGTCGGTGTGCGGAATTGTCCTAGGCAATAGTTAACAAGATCAGTAATCATTATTGCAATTTCATATGATGGAGAGGCATAAGCTAACATACTTTCTCTAATTGGATAATATGCACTTATGATTGGAACTCTAGCAAGCATCCGCAACTACTAAAGATCATTAAGGTAAAACCCAACCATAAAATTAAAGTATCAAGTCCCCTTTATCCCATAAACAACACCCCCTTACTCGGGTTTAAGCTTCTGTCACTCTAGCAACCCACTACAAGCGAATCATGAACATATTGCAACACCCTACAGCGGGAATCCTTCACATGTGCGCGGCATGGAAGGCACCATAGGACAACACCAAAATATAACTTACAGCGGGAATCCTTGACATCGAGGTTCGACCGATAAGATCTTCGTAGAATATGTAGAATCCAATATGGGCATCCAAGTCCCGCTATTGGTTATTGACCGTAGAGGTGTCTCGGCCATGTCTGCATAGTTCTCGAACGCACAGGGTCTACACACGTAACATTTGGTGACGATATAAGAACAGTTCAGTCATTATGGTGGTTACTGAAGGTTGTTCGGAGTCCCAGATGAGACCCTGGACATGATGAGGAACTCCGGACTGGTCTGGAGATGAATATTAATATATTGGACGAAGGGTATTGGAGTCCGGAATTGTTCTGGGGGTACCGGGTGATGACCAGCATCACCGAAAGGGGTTTCGAGGGGGAGGCTGCAAGTGTTGGGGGCCCATGGGCCAAGGGGAGGGGGAAAATCAGCCCACTAAGGGGTTGTGCGCCCCCCTCTCCCTACGTAACCAGAAGGGGTTGGGCGCTCCCTAGGGCAGCCACCCCCTTTTCCTTGGGGGCCAAGGCTCCCGGGGGGAGGCGCACCAAAACCCATCTACGGTTTTCCCCTGGTGGCCGCCGGCCCCCCTAGGGAACCCTAGGGCACCCCTACTCCTCCCTCCCCCTATATGTAGAGGGGTAGAGGGAGGGCAGCCACACCCATCTATGCCACAGCGCTACCCTCGCTCTCCATCGTAGTCCTTCTTCCTCTACGCGAGGCTTGGCGAAGCCCTGCTGAGATTTCTCCACCACCACCGCCATCACACCGTCGTGCTGCCGGACGAATCGAGCTAATACTTCACCATCGCTCGATGGATCAAGGAGGTGAAGGTTTCATCAAGTTGTATGTGTGTTGAACGCAGAGGTGCCGTCCGTTCGGCACTTCGATCGGGAGTTTGCGGGATGGATCGTGATTGGATCGCGAACACGTTTGACTACATCAATCGCGTTTCTTAACGCTTCCGCTTAGCGGTCTACAAGGGTATGTAGATGCAACCTCTCCTCTCGTAGATGTCCATCTCCTAGATTGATCTTGGTGATGGTAGGAACATTTTTGTTTCCCATGCAACATTCCTCAACAGTGGCATCATGAGCTCGGTCTATGCGTAGATGACATCATGAGGAGAAAACAAAGGAGTTTGTTGGGATTGATATTTAGATTGCTTCCTTCCTTGGTCTTTTCTTGATTCAGCGGTATTGTGGGATGAAGCGTCCCTGACCAAATTTACATGTCCACGTATGTGAGACCGGTTCCATTGATAGACATGTGACTTTGTTGCATTAGATGGCTAGCAGGTGTCTGTCTCTCCCACCTTAGTTGAATCGGATTCGATGAAGGCGGTCCTTGTAGAAGGTTCAATAGCAACTTGCATATCACCATTGTGGTTTTGCGTAGGTAAGAATCCTGCTTGCTAGATACCCATAACAGCCACGTAAAATATGGAACAACAAATTAGAGGACGTCTAACTTGTTTTTGTAGGGTATGTTGTGATATGATATGGCCAAAGACATTATGAAATATATTTGATGTATGAGATGATCATGTTTGTAATACTTTATATCGACTTGCATGTTGATGCATACGGCAACCGGCATGAGCCATAGGGTTGTCTTTAATTATTGTATGACTTGTGTGTCAATCATTAAGCGTTATGTAATGCTTTACTTTATCGCTAAACGGTAGCAATAGTAGTAGAAGCATGGTTGGTGTGAAAACCCCGATGGCGACACGATGATGGAGATCATGGTGCCATGCCGGTGACGATGGAGATCATGTCGGTGCTTTGGAGATGGAGATCAAAAGCACGAGTTGATGGCCATATCATGTCACTTATTATTTGCATCTGATGTTAATCCTTTTATGCATCTTATTTTGCTTAGGACGACGGTAGCATTATAAGGTGATCCCTCACTAAAATTTCAAGATAAAATTGTGTTCTCCCCAAGTGTGCACCATTGCGAAAGTTCATCGTTTCGAAGCAACTCGTGATGATCGGGTGTGATTGACTCTACGTTTGCATACAATGGGTGCAAGCTAGTTTTGCACATGCGGAACACTTGGGTTAAACTTGACGAGCCTAGCATGTACAGACATGGCCTCGGAACACAAGAGACAGAAAGGTCGAACATGAGCCATATAGTAGATATGATGAACATGGAGATGTTCACCATTGAAACAACTTCATCTCATGTGATGATCAGACTTGGGTTCGTGATCGAATTTGGATCATGTTACACTTGGACAACTAGAGGGATGTTAATTTGAGTGGGAGCATGACCGAATTAGGTAATATGATTAATTGAACTCATTATGATGAACAATAGTCTAAAGTTGCCTTTGCAAATTTATGTTGTAGATCAATGGCTCGCGTAGTAGCTCCCCTGAATTTCAATGCATTCCTAGAGAAAGCTAAGCTGAAAGATGATGGAAGTAACTTTGCGGATTTGGCCCGTAATATGAGGATTATCCTTAGGGCTGCCCAAAAGGTTTATGTCCTAGATGCACCGCTTGGTGTGCCACCCCCTCCACCAACTGCAGACGCTGTGAACGCCTGGCAGTCGCGTGTTGATGACTACTCAATAGTTCAGTGTGCCATGCTGTATGGCTTAGAGCCGGGACTTCAAACGCATTCTGAATGTCATGGAGCATATGAAATGTTCCTAGAGTTGGGGTTTATCTTTCAGAAGAATGCCCGGATCAAGAGGTATGAGACCTTCGATAAGTTCTATACCCGTAAGATGGAGGAGAACGGGTCTGTTAGTGAGCACATGCTCAGAATGTCTGGGTACTACAACCGTCTGGCTGAGTTGGGAATTGAGCTCCCGCGAGAGGCTGTCACTGACAGAGTTCTTCAATCTCTACCACCTAGCTACAAGAGCTTTGTGTTGAACTATAACATGCAAGGGATGAATAAGTTAGTCTCTGAGTTGTTCGCGATGCTGAAAGTCGCTGAGTCATACATCCAGAAGGAGCATCAAATGTTGATGGTGAACAAAACCACTAGTTCCAAGAAGAGCAAGGGAAAGAAGGGAAACTTCAAAAAAAGGGTGGCAAAGTAGTTGGCCCTCCTCCCATGAAGAAACCCAAGGCTGAAGCCAAGCCAGGAACAAAGTGCTTCTATTGCAAGGGAACTGGCCAATGGAAGCGGAATTGCCCCAAGTATCTAGCTGACAAGAAGGGAGCCAATGTCAATAAAGGTATATATGATATACATGTTATTGACGTGTCCTTACAAACTCTAGTTGTAGTGCCTGGGTATTTGAGACCGGTTCGGTTGCTCACATTTGCTACTCAAAGCAGGAACTGCGGAATACACGGGGGCTGGTGAAGGACGAAGTGAAAATGTGCGTGCGAAATGGTTCCAAGGTTGATGTGATCGCCGTCGGCACGCTCGCTCTTCGATTACCATCGGGATTAGTGATGAACCTGAATAATTGTTATTTAGTGCCTATGTTGAGCATGAACATTATATCTGGATCTTGTTTAATGCGAGACGGTTACTCATTTAAATTGGAGAATAATGGTTGTTCTATTTATGTGGGTAATATCTTTTATGGTCATGCACCCATTGTGAGGGGTTTATACTTATTGAGTCTCGATAGTGATGATATACATGTTCGTAACATTGATGCCAAATGATGTGGAGTTGATAATGATAGTACCACTTTCTTGTGGCACTGTCTCTTAGGTCATATTGGTGTAAATCGCATGAAGAAACTCCATGTTGATGGACTTTTGGAGTCACTTGATTTTGAATCACTTGACACATGCGAACCTTGCCTCATGGGCAGGATGGCTAAAACCGGATTTTCTGGAACAATGGAACGGGCAAGTGACTTGTTGGAAATCATACATACTGATGTGTGTGGTCCGATGAGCGTTGGAGCGCGTGGTGGATATCGTTACTTTCTCACCTTCATCGATGATTTGAGTAGATACGGGTATGTCTACTTAATGAAGCATACGTTTGAAACTTTTGAAAAGTTCAAGCAATTTCAGAGTGAAGTTGAGAATCATCATAATAAGAAGATTAAAATCCTATGATCCGATGGAGGGGGAGAATATCCGAGTTATGAGTTTGGCAATAACTGAAGACAATGTGGAATCGTTTCACAATTGACGCCACCTGGAACACCACAACGTAATGGTGTGTCCAAACATCATAATCGTACATTATTGGATATGGTGCCTTCTATGATGCCCCTTTCCAATCTGCCACTCTCGTTTTGGGGTTCTGCATTAGAGACAACTGCATTCACTTTAAATAGGGCACCATCTAAGTCCGTAGAGACGACACCATATGAACTATGGTTTAGCAAGAAACCTAAGCTATTGTTCCTTAAGGTTTGGGGTTGCTATGCTTATGTCAAAAGGTTGCAGCCAGAAAAGCTCGAACCCAAAGCGAACAAATGCATCTTCATAGGATACCTAAAGGAGACAATTGGGTACACCTTCTATCTCAGATCCGAGGGTAAAGTGTTTGTTGCTAAGAAGGGGTACTTTCTCGAGAAAGAGTTTCTCTCGAAAGAATTGAGTGGGAGGAAGATAGAACTTGATGATGTTGTTGAACCTTTACTTCAACCAATGAGTAGTGCAGCGCAGAAAGATGTTTCCGTGACACCTACGTCAGTTGAAGAGGAAGCTAATGATAGTGACCATGAAGCTTCGGATCAAGTTGCTATCGAACCTCGTAGGTCGACAAGGATACGTACTGCTCCTGAGTGGTACTGTAACCCTGTCTTGGAGGTCATGTTGTTGGACAACAACAACAATGAACCTACAAGCTATGGAGAAGCGATGGTGGGCCCGGATTCCGACAAATGTTTATAGGCCATGAAATCCGAGATGGGATCCATGTATGAAAACAAAGTGTGGACTTTCGAAGTATTACCTGAAGGGCGAAAGGCCATTCAGAATAAATCGATCTTCAAGAAGAAGACGGACGCGGACGGTAATATCACCGTCTATAAAGCTCGACTTGTGGTGAATGGGGTTTCACAAGTTCTAGGAGTTGACTACGATGAGACTTTCTCACCCGTAGCGATGCTTAAGTCCCTCAAAATTATGTTGGCAATAGCTGCATTTTTTATTATGAAATCTGCCAGATGGATGTCAAAACAGTGTTCCTTAACTGTTTCCTTAAGGAAGAGTTGCATATGATGTAGCTGGAAGGTTTTGTCGATCCAAAGAATGCTGACAAGGTGTGCAAGCTCCAGCGATCCATTTATGGTCCGGTGCAAGCATCTCGGAGTTGGAATATTCGCTTTGATGAGGTGATCAAAGCGTTTGGGTTTATACAAGTTTATGGAGAAGCTTGTATTTACAAGAAAGTGAGTGGGAGCTCTATAGCGCGACTAGTATTATATGTGGATGACATATTACTGATTGAAACAATATAGAATTTTTGGAAAACATGAAGGAATATTTGAACAAGAGTTTTTCAATGAAGGACCTAGGAGAAGCTGCTTTCATATTAGGCATCAAGATCTATAGAGATAGATCAAGACACTTGATAGGACTTCACAAAGCACAAACCTTGATAAGATTTTGAAGAAGTTCAAAATGGATCAATCCAAGAAGGGGTTCTTGCCTATTTTGCAAGGTGTGAAGTTGAGTAGTAAGACTCAATGCCCAATGACTACAGAGGATATAGAAAAGATGAGTGTCGTCCCCTATGCTTCTACCATAGGCTCTATCATGTATGCGATGTTGTGCACAAGACCAGATGTCTGCCTTGCCATAAGTATGGCCGGAAGGTTTCAAAATGATTTAGGAGTGGAACACTGGACAACGGTCAATAATATCCTTAAGTACCTGAAAAGAACTAAGGAAATGTTTCTCGTTTATGGAGGTGATTAAGAGCTCGTCATAAAGGGTTACGTTGATGCGAGCTTTGACACTGATCCGGATGACTCTAAGTCTCAAACTGGATAGGTATATGTTCTGAACGGGGGAGCGGTAAGCTGGTGCAGTTCCAAGTAGAGTGTGGAGCTGATTCTACATGCGAAGCGGAGTACATAGTTGCCTCGAAGGCGGCGAAGGAAGGTGTCTGGATGAAGCAGTTCATGACAGATCTTAGAGTTGTGCCCAGTGCACTGGACCCAATGACTCTATTCTGTGACAACACTGGTGCCATTGCTCTAGCCAAGGAACCAAGGTTTCCCAAGAGGACCAGACACATAAAGCGACGCTTCAATTCTATCCGCGGTTACAACAAGGAGGAATACATAAACATTTGCAAGATACATACGGATCTGAATGTTGCAGATCCGTTGACTAAACCTCTTCCACGAGAAATTCAAGATCAACACCAGAACTCTATGGGTGTTAGATTCATTACCATGTAATGCTAGATTATTGACTCTAGTACAAGTGGGAGACTGTTGGAAATATGCTCTAGAGGCAATAATAAAGTGGTTATTATTATATTTCCTTGTTCATGATAATCATTTATTATCCATGCTATAATTGTATTGATTGGAAACTCAAATACATGTGTGGATACATAAACAACAACATGTCCCTAGTAAGCCTCTACCGGACTAGCTCGTTGATCAAATATGGCTATGGTTTCCTAGCCATAGACATGAGTTGTCATTTTTAACGGGATCATGTGATGGACAAGA
Organism: Triticum aestivum; assembly: GCF_018294505.1. NCBI lineage: Eukaryota > Viridiplantae > Streptophyta > Magnoliopsida > Poales > Poaceae > Triticum > Triticum aestivum. The sequence goes on along the minus strand of NC_057813.1, from coordinate 97,837,312 downwards.
CCCAAACTATAAACATAGCATATGATCGTGTCAAGTTTATTGCTATCGTTTTCTGCATGTCAATTATATGTTCCTATGACCATGAGATCATGCAACTCAATGACACTAGAGGAATACCTTATGTGTACCAAACATCGCAACGTAACTGGGTGACTATAAAGGTTCTCTACAGGTATCTCCGAGTGTGTCTGTTGAGTTGGCATGGATCAAGAGTGGGATTTGTCACTCTGTATGACAGAGAGGAATCTCAGGGCCCACTCGGTAATACAACATCACAGTAAGCTTGTAGGCAATGTGACTAATGAGTTAGCCACGGGATCTTGTATTACGGAATGAGTAAAGAGACTTGCCGGTAATGAGATTGACCTAGGTATGGAGATACCGACGATCTAATATCAGGAAAGTAACATACCAATGGACAAAGGGAACTGCATACGGGATTAGCAGAATCCTTGACATTGAGCTTTGACCAATAAGATCCTCGTAGAATATGTAGGAACCAATATGGGCATCCAGGTCTCGCTATTTGTTATTGACCGTAGAGGTGTCTCGGCCATGCCTACATAGTTCTTCAACATTAAACCCAACAATTTAAATTAAGTAACATGATAAGATTCACATGATAATCCAGGTACTAGATACTCAAAATGTCCATAACCGGGGACACGGCTAACCATGATTAGTTTATACACTCTCCAGAGGTTTGCGCACTTTCCCCCGCAAGACTCGATCTCCTCCATTGGATTTCTTGCACTACATGGTGTTTGAGAAACGGATGACCGAGACACAGTCTTTCAGAAGCATTAACTCTTTACTCTGGGTAGACAGTACCAACCTACATCCCCTACATCTGCTAGTCTACCACTGAAAGAGGTCACACAACATACTCAACTATGCTAGAGCCCATAGTAGCTTGCGGCTGCACACGGAAGTTTCTAGCATGAATAACCTCATGATCCCTTTGAGCCTGGGTGGCAGTCCATAGGAGAATCACACGGTACCCCAGGATTTCCAAAAATACAGGCAACACTGGGTTCCCCAGGTGCCTCAATCCACCCAGATGTAAATTAAAGTTGCCACCTTAAGTTAACCATTAATTAACAATACTCACATCTGTCATGGATACACTCACCCAATCCACGTCTACAAGCGTAGAATAGCAATATAAGCAAACATAGTAGTAACTCCCAAAGATTTGCTAATAAACAGGACAATAGGTTCTACCTCATATACTTCCCAAAACCCACATATTAATCAGATCCTAACCATGCAATTGTTTGAGGATTGATCTAATGCAATAAAACTGGGTAGTAAAGAGGTATGATCAAAATGTTACTTGCCTTGCTGATGATCCGTGAAACCTAGAGACTCGAAGTAGTACGCTGCGCACTCCAGGTACTCTATCGCAAACAAACAAGCATACAATAAGCACTCATCTAATGCACAGGTAATACTCAAATAAGATATCTAACCAGAAAGTTCAACTTAAGAACTCCGGTTTGCAAAAAGAATCAAATCAAATGAAGCAACGAAACTCAAACGGCGAAAGAAAACAAGCTTCGTCTATGAATCTGGACCTAAGTCAAATTTTATAGTAGCAAAAACTTGTTTAAGTTGGTTAAACGGAAAGAGGGTTTCAAGACGAAACTCTAGGCGCTTGAATCGCCTGATTCCGATAAACGAGCGAAAAGATAAACTAAAATAAAAATCGGATCAGAAATCGCGATTGAAAATAATCGCGAAAAACCCGAGAAAAAGAAAAACTAACGAACAGGCTATCGAACAAACATTCGCTGTCTGCAGCTAAACGGTGAAAACCGTTCGTTAAAATGAGCGTACGGACGAATGTCCGCTAAATAAACTAAACCGAGAAAAACCGACGAACCGATCTAAAAAAATAAACTCGGGTTTCTAAAAAAACCGCATGGTTTTTCGAAGAAAACCGCGGTGGCGGGGTCCGGCGAGGTGGTGGCGGCGGACGGCGGCGACGGAGGCGGAGCGAGGCGACGGAGGCAGCAACCGGCGGCGGGGCGACGACTTAGGGTTAGGGTTCGGGGGCGCAGGGCGGCTGGGCTGGCGGGGCGCCGGGGTCGCGGCCTATAAGGGCCGGCCCGAGGTGTGCTGGCCGGGTACGGCCCGAAGTCGGTTTCCTTTTTTTTAAATAATTCCAACGTGCAGAAAAAGAAAGGAAAGAAATACTAAACAGACTCCAAAAATCCCGAAATAAATTTTCCCCATCCTCTAAAAATAAGCCGGACAAGGTGAACATTTATTTGGGCCAAAATGCAATTTTGAAAAATGTGTATTTTTCCTAATTCAAATAAAATAGCGATAAAACTCCGAAATAAAATCTTATTTGATTTTATTATTAAATCTCCAATATTTATTTATTTTGGGAAAGTCATTTTATTCCCTCTCTCTTATTTTTATGAAAGAAATATACGAAGATAAAATAATTAAAATCAAAAGATCCCCTTTTCAAAATTTGAGAAAAACTAAAATATGAAAATAACAAAATCCTCAACTCTCTCTGTGGGTCCTTGAGTTGCGTAGAATTTCTAAGATCAAGCCAAATGCAACAAAATATGATATGCAATGATGATCTAATGTATAACATCTCAAATTGAAAATTTGGGATGTTACAGGTGATGACCAACATCATCGA